>NC_091345.1:18263182-18288182 GCF_038502225.1 Cherax quadricarinatus
TATTGATCATAGTAAACAGTGACCTTCAACAGTAATATTGATCATAGTAAACAGTGATCTTGAACAGTAATATTGATAATAGTCAGTGACCTTCAACAGTAATATTGATCATAGTAAACAGTGACCTTCAACAGTAATATTGATCATAGTAAACAGTGATCTTGAACAGTAATATTGATCATAGTAAACAGTGACCTTCAACAGTAATATTGATCATAGTAAACAGTGACCTTCAACAGTAATATTGATCATAGTAAACAGTGACCTTCAACAGTAATATTGATCATAGTAAACAGTGACCTTCAACAGTAATATTGATCATAGTAAACAGTGACCTTCAACAGTAATATTGATCATAGTAAACAGTGACCTTCAACAGTAATATTGATCATAGTAAACAGTGATCTTGAACAGTAATATTGATAATAGTCAGTGACCTTCAACAGTAATATTGATCATAGTAAACAGTGACCTTCAACAGTAATATTGATCATAGTAAACAGTGACCTTCAACAGTAATATTGATCATAGTAAACAGTGACCTTCAACAGTAATATTGATCATAGTAAACAGTGACCTTCAACAGTAATATTGATCATACTAAACAGTGACCTTCAACAGTAATAGTGACCAAGATAAAGTATATATTTCATTAGTTAAACAAGAGTAGAGAGTAATGTCTGCAGGTTAGGTTTTATTAAGCTGAATAAATTAAACAAAACCACAAACTTTCTGGAGGAAAATCATTATAGACTCGGATATTAATTAGCAAGAACAAGATACGTAAAAGTAGCCAAAGAATAGACCAAATGTGTTTGTTTGCAAGGATGGCAAGAACAAAGACAGAGCAGAGGCGGCCCGCAAGAGGAAACTGCGAGGAAATAATGCTTACCTGGTAATTGTCTGGTATGTTGCTTACAGCCGCTCTCAGCATGGTCCCCTGCAACAAGAATAACATTAACACGAGCGACGCTGCATCATGAGCATGCGTCTCCTGCAACATGAACAGCATTACTAGCATTTGCAACATGCCTCCATTATCAGATAGAAAACTGAGAGAGAGAGAGGGGGGGGGGGAGGTCAAGAGAGGTGGGTAGACAGTCAAGGTAACGTCAAGAGAAGAGAGTGAAGTTCAGGTCAAGAGAGGTGGGGAGACAGTCAAGCAGTCAAGGTCAGGTGTAAGATACACGTATATTACCAGTGTTGGAAGACGTCACAGCAAGTCGCGTGACTGAAAAAAATACTACAGTGACAAATAAAAAGGAAAACCTGAGCGCTTTCATGTGCTGACATGTTGAGAGCCGCCATTGTCTCCACAAGACAGTGTGTGCGTGTGTGTGTACGAAGACAACAGTGTGTGTGTGTGTGTGTGTGTGTGTGTGTGTGTGTGTGTGTGTGTGTGTGTATGTGTGTGTGTGCACGAAGACAACTGTGTGTGTGTGTGTGTGTGTGTGTGTGTGTGTGTGTGTGTGTGTGTGTATGTGTGGGTGTGTGTGTGTGCACGAAGACAACTGTGTGTGTGTGTGTGTGTGTGTGTGTGTACGAAGACAACAACAGTGTACTCACCTATTTGTACTCAACTATTTGTGGTTGCAGGGGTCGAGTCACAGCTCCTGGCCCCGCCTCTTCGCTGATTGCTACTAGGTCCTCTCTCTCCCTGCCCCATGAGCTCTATCATACCTCGCCTTAAAACTATGTATGGTTCCTGCCTCCACTACATCACTTTCTAGGCTATTCCATGGCCTGACTACTCTATGACTGAAGAAATACTTCCTAACATCCCTTTGATTCATCTGAGTCTTCAACTTCCAATTGTGACCTCTTGTGTCTGTGTCCCATCTCTGGAACATCCCGTCTTTGTCCACCTCGTCTATTCCGTGCAGTATTTTATATGTCGTTATCATGTCTCCCATGACCCTCCTGTCCTCCAGTGTCGTCAGGCCGATTTCCCTCAACCTTTCTTCATAGGACAATCCCCGTAGCTCTGGGACTAGTCTTGTTGCAAACCTTTGCACTTTCTCTAATTTCTTGACGTGCTTGACTAGGTGTGGATTCCAAACTGGTGCTGCATACTCCAGTATGGGCCTGACGTAGATGGTATACAGAGTCTTAAACGAATCCTTACTGAGGTATCGGAACGCTATCCGTAGGTTTGCCAGGCGCCCGTATGCTGCAGCAGTTATCTGATTGATGTGCGCCTCAGGAGATATGTTCGGTGTTATACTCACCCCCAGATCTTTTTCCTTGAGTGAGGTTTGCAGTCTTTGGCCATCTAAACTATATTGTGTGTGCGGTCTTCTTTGCCCTTCCCCAATCTTCATGACTTTGCATTTGGCAGGGTTAAATTCAAGGAGCCAGTTGCTGGACCAGGCTTGTAGCCTGTCCAGGTCTCTTTGTAGTCCTGCCTGATCCTTGTCCGATTTGATTCTTCTCATTAACTTCACATCATCTGCAAACAAGGACACTTCTGAGTCTATCCCTTCCGTTATGTCGTTCACATATACCAAGAACAGCACAGGTCCTAGGACTGACCCCTGTGGAACCCCACTTGTCACAGGCGCCCACTCTGACACCTCGTCGCGTACCATGACTCGTTGTTGCCTCCCTGTCAGGTATTCTCTGATCCATTGCAATGCCTTTCCTGTTACGTGTGCCTGGTCCTCTAGCTTTTGCAGTAACCTCTTGTGAGGAATTGTGTCGAAGGCCTTCTTGCAGTCCAAAAATATGCAGTCGATCCACCCCTCTCTCTCTTGTCTTACTTCTGTCACCTTGTCATAAAACTCTAGTAGGTTTGTGACACAGGATTTTCCTTCCCTGAAACCGTGCTGGTTGTCAATTATACACTTGTTTCTTTCCAGGTGCCCCACCACTCTCCTCCTGATGATCTTCTCCATGACCTTGCATACTATACACGTTAGTGATACAGGTCTGTAGTTTAGTGCCTCGTGTCTGTCTCCCTTTTTAAAAATTGGGACTACATTTGCCATTTTCCATACCTCAGGGAGTTGCCCAATTTCAAATGATGTGTTGAAGATCTTTGTTAATGGCTCACACAATATCTCTGCTCCCTCTTTAAGGACCCATGGAGAGATGTTGTCTGGTCCCACCGCCTTTGAGGTGTCAAGTTCGCATAGCAGCTTCTTCACCTCCTCCTTGGTTATATGTACCTCATCCAGCACTTGCTGGTGTGCCCCCCTGTTCTGATTTCTTGGAGTCCTACTGGTTTCCACTGTAAATACCTCTTTAAATCTTGTGTTGAGCTCCTGACAAACCTCTCGGTCGTTTCTTGTGAATTCCCCATCACCCTTCCTCAGTCTGATTACCTGGTTCTTGACTGTTGTTTTCCTCCTGATGTGGCTGTACAACAGCTTCGGGTCAGTCTTTACTTTTGATGCTATGTCATTTTCATATTGTCTCTGAGCCTCCCTTCTTATCTGTGCATATTCGTTTCTGGCTCTTCGGCTGATTTCTTTATTTTCCTGAGATCTCTGTCTTCTGTACCTTTTCCATTCTCTAGTACACCTAGTTTTTGCCTCCCTACACCTTTGGGTGAACCAAGAACTCGTTATGTTCTTCCCATTATTTCTGTTTCCCTTGGGAACAAACCTCTCCTCTGCCTCCTTGCATTTTGTTGCTACATAGTCCATCATTTCTTGTACTGGTTTTCCTGTCAGTTCCCTCTCCCACTGAATGTCTTGAAGGAAGTTCCTCATGCCTGAGTAGTTCCCCCTTTTGTAGTTTGGTTTTTCCCAGCCTATTCCTGCTACTCTCTCCACTTGGAGCTCAACTATGTAGTCGAAGCACAGAACCACATGATCACTAGCTCCCAGGGGCCTTTCATACATGATACCCTCGATGTCCGAACTACTCATGGTGAATACAAGGTCCAACCTTGCTGGTTCATCCTCTCCTCTCTGGTAGTGTCTCTAACATGTTGATGCATGAGGTTTTCCAGTACCACATCCATCATCTTGGCTCTCCATGTTTTGGGACCCCCATGGGGCTCCAGGTTTTCCCAGTCAATCTCCTTGTGATTGAAATCACCCATAACTAGTAACTTTGCTCCCCCCATGTGTGCTCTCCTGGCCACCTCGGCTTGTGTGTCGATCATTGCTCTGTTGCTCTCATCGTATTCTTCTCTTGGCCTCCTGCAGTTCTGTGGTGGGTTGTACATTACTGCAATTATCACCTTATGTCCCTCAGACTGGATTGTTCCTTCTAAGTAGTCCCTTTCGCCCGTGCCATCCATTCCTTCCATTTTCTCAAAACCCCACTGGTTTTTAATGAGCAGTGCAACTCCTCCTCCCCCTCTCCTCCCTCTGTCTTTCCTGAGGATTTGATATCCGGATGGAAAGATTGAATCTGTTATTATTCTGGTGAGTTTTGTTTCTGTGAGTGCTATTATGTCTGGGGATGTCTCTTTGATTCTTTCGTGCCACTCCTCATACTTGTTTGTTATTCCATCTGCATTTGTATACCACACCTTCAACTTCTTTTCTAAGACTGTGGTCTGGGAGGTATATTGGGGTTGGGGAAGTGGGAGACCTGGTAAGGAACTATGGGTTGTTGCTGTGGGGGTGGAGTTTGTAATGTAGTGGGTGGGGGCATTGGATGTGGCATGGGTGTTTTGATTTAGAGTGTTTGGTTGCACTGGGGTTGACCTGGTTGGGAGGCTTCTATAGGAAGTTGTGAGGGAGGCTGTATTTGATCTTCCTGGGTCTGGGATCTCCTGTCTGTCTTCTCCATCCCCTCTCTTTCCTCCTTTTGCCTTTGTACCATCTCTCTTAGTTTCTGCCTTTCTTCTTGTGTTCTGTCGCGGTCGAGATACACCTTCCTGTATGCCGTCATGTCCCTTAATCGTGCTTTCTCCTGCAGGATCCTGGTCCGAGTCGCTTCTGCCTTGAAGGTCACTCTCACTGGCCGGGTTCTTTTTTTTACAAACCCCCCTATTCTCCAAAAATTTTCCAGCTGGGTCATATCGTCTTCTCCTATTGCTTTCATGATGCTTTCAATTGCTTTTTTTCCCCTTGTTTTCTTGCTTATGTTTCCCCTTCGATTTCCTGGAGCCCATACACAAAGACTGACCTCACCCTTTCATTCTCCCACTGCATATCCCTGTGTATCCCCTCATTTAATTTGGTTTCCTCCACTGCAGCTTTCCTTTCATCAGTTTCACTGGCTAATGTACTTGGGCTCAGTGGACTGTCATTTTCCCTTCTCGGCTTTCCTTGGGCTCTGTTGTTGTCTGTTAGGGCCTCCACATAAAGCTTAGCTCTTTCATTTGCTACAGTCTCCTCTGATAGAGCTTCTCCATGCAGTTTTGCCCCTTCTTTCACTACAGTCCCCTTATTTGTGGCTGAGGTGTGTGTGTTTGTGTGTGTGTACGAAGACAACAACAGTGTGTGTGTGTGTGTGTGTGAAGACAACAACAGTGTGTGTGTGTGTGTGTGTGTGTGTGTGTGTGTGAAGACAGCAACAGTGTGTATATGTGGAGACAATAGTGATACGTAATCTTGACAGAGGTACACGCATGCACATACACGCGCGCGCGCGCGCGCACACACACACACACACACACACACACACACACACACACACACACACACACACACACACACACACACACACACACACACACACACACACACACACAATAGATAGTATCCTGGCCTTACGTTAACGCATCAGACATTAAATATTGAAATCGTTCAAAAGAGGTAAACTGACGTTTATTTAACGTGATCTAACAGTAATGAAATTTTGATAATTATACACATACAGTGGTCATAGGTTCGGATAAGCAAGCAACTTCTTCCTGAGGTTCGCCTAACACTTGTATGACACGCTCCTCGGGTGTTGGATAAGCAAGCAACTTCTTCCTGGATGTTTGAAGCTACACCGCTCAGGGTTTTGCAAGTTATCACAGCCATTCCTGAGGTCGACAAGTTTGGCTGGTCGTAAGATATCTGCTTATGTCATTTGTTCCGAGATTCTGGCCTCAGTTACCCTATGTTGAGAATCTTATAAAATACCGACAAGTTGATGAGTAAGACACATGTGCAACAGTTGGGTATCTTTATTGTTGAAGCGTTGCTGCTACACAGTAGACTTCTTCAGTCAAATACAAAGACAGGGGCAGCAGTGATGAAAAGATGTAGTCAGTCCATTATCCTGGAAGACGTAGGTTTGAGGTGGTCAGTCCATCACCCTGGAAGACGTAGGTTTGAGGTGGTCAGTCCATCACCCTGGAAGACGTAGGTTTGAGGTGGTCAGTCCATCACCCTGGAAGACGCAGGTTTGAGGTGGTCAGTCCATCACCCTGGAAGACGCAGGTTTGAGGTGGTCAGTCCATCACCCTGGAAGACGTAGGTTTGAGGTGGTCAGTCCATCACCCTGGAAGACGCAGGTTTGAGGTGGTCAGTCCATCACCCTGGAAGACGCAGGTTTGAGGTGGTCAGTCCATCACCCTGGAAGACGCAGGTTTGAGGTGGTCAGTCCATCACCCTGGAAGACGCAGGTTTGAGGTGGTCAGTCCATCACCCTGGAAGACGCAGGTTTGAGGTGGTCAGTCCATCACCCTGGAAGACGCAGGTTTGAGGTGGTCAGTCCATCACCCTGGAAGACGCAGGTTTGAGGTGGTCAGTCCATCACCTGGAAGACGCAGGTTTGAGGTGGTCAGTCCATCACCCTGGAAGACGCAGGTTTGAGGTGGTCAGTCCATCACCTGGAAGACGCAGGTTTGAGGTGGTCAGTCCATCACCTGGAAGACGCAGGTTTGAGGTGGTCAGTCCATCACCTGGAAGACGCAGGTTTGAGGTGGTCAGTCCATCACCCTGGAAGACGCAGGTTTGAGGTGGTCAGTCCATCACCCTGGAAGACGCAGGTTTGAGGTGGTCAGTCCATCACCTGGAAGACGCAGGTTTGAGGTGGTCAGTCCATCACCTAAAAGACGCAGGTTTGAGGTGGTCAGTCCATCACCTGGAAGACGCAGGTTTGAGGTGGTCAGTCCATCACCTGGAAGACGCAGGTTTGAGGTGGTCAGTCCATCACCTGGAAGACGCAGGTTTGAGGTGGTCAGTCCATCACCTGGAAGACGCAGGTTTGAGGTGGTCAGTCCATCACCTGGAAGACGCAGGTTTGAAGTGGTCAGTCCATCACCTGGAAGACGCAGGTTTGAGGTGGTCAGTCCATCACCTGGAAGACGCAGGTTTGAGGTGGTCAGTCCATCACCTGGAAGACGCAGGTTTGAGGTGGTCAGTCCATCACTCTGGAAGACGCAGGTTTGAGGTGGTCAGTCCATTACCTGGAAGACGCAGGTTTGAGGTGGTCAGTCCATTACCTGGAAGACGCAGGTTTGAGGTGGTCAGTCCATCACCTGGAAGACGCAGGTTTGAGATGGTCAGTCCATCACCTGGAAGACGCAGGTTTGAGGTGGTCAGTCCATCACCTGGAAGACGCAGGTTTGAGGTGGTCAGCCCATCACCTGGAAGATGCAGGTTTGAGGCGGTCAGTCCATCACCTGGAAGATGCAGGTTTGAGGTGGTCAGTCCATCACTCTGGAAGACGCAGGTTTGAGGTCAGTCCATCACCTGGAAGACGCAGGTTTGAGGTGGTCAGTCCATCACCTGGAAGACGCAGGTTTGAGGTGGTCAGTCCATCACCTGGAAGACGCAGGTTTGAAGTGGTCAGTCCATCACCCTGGAAGACGCAGGTTTGAGGTGGTCAGTCCATCACCTGGAAGATGCAGGTTTGAGGTGGTCAGTCCATCACCTGGAAGACGCAGGTTTGAGGTGGTCAGTCCATCACCTGGAAGACGCAGGTTTGAGATGGTCAGTCCATCACCTGGAAGACGCAGGTTTGAGGTGGTCAGTCCATCACCTGGAAGACGCAGGTTTGAGGTGGTCAGTCCATCACTCTGGAAGACGCAGGTTTGAGGTGGTCAGTCCATTACCTGGAAGACGCAGGTTTGAGGTGGTCAGTCCATTACCTGGAAGACGCAGGTTTGAGGTGGTCAGTCCATCACCTGGAAGACGCAGGTTTGAGATGGTCAGTCCATCACCTGGAAGACGCAGGTTTGAGGTGGTCAGTCCATCACCTGGAAGACGCAGGTTTGAGGCGGTCAGTCCATCACCTGGAAGACGCAGGTTTGAGGTGGTCAGTCCATCACCTGGAAGACGCAGGTTTGAGGTGGTCAGTCCATCACCTGGAAGACGCAGGTTTGAGGCGGTCAGTCCATCACCTGGAAGACGCAGGTTTGAGGTGGTCAGTCCATCACCTGGAAGACGCAGGTTTGAGGTGGTCAGTCCATCACCTGGAAGACGCAGGTTTGAAGTGGTCAGTCCATCACCCTGGAAGACGCAGGTTTGAGGTGGTCAGTCCATCACCTGGAAGACGCAGGTTTGAAGTGGTCAGTCCATCACCCTGGAAGACGCAGGTTTGAGGTGGTCAGTCCATCACCTGGAAGGCGCAGGTTTGAGGTGGTCAGTCCATCACCTGGAAGACGCAGGTTTGAGATGGTCAGTCCATCACCTGGAAGACACAGGTTTGAGGTGGTCAGTCCATCACCCTGGAAGACGCAGGTTTGAGGTGGTCAGTCCATCACCCTGGAAGACGCAGGTTTGAGGTGGTCAGTCCATCACCCTGGAAGACGCAGGTTTGAGGTCAGTCCATCACCCTGGAAGACGCAGGTTTGAGGTGGTCAGTCCATCACCCTGGAAGACGCAGGTTTGAGGTGGTCAGTCCATCACCTGGAAGACGCAGGTTTGAGGTGGTCAGTCCATCACCTGGAAGACGCAGGTTTGAGGTGGTCAATCCATCACCTGGAAGACGCAGGTTTGAGGTGGTCAGTCCATCACTCTGGAAGATGCAGGTTTGAGGTGGTCAGTCCATTACCTGGAAGACGCAGGTTTGAGGTGGTCAGTCCATCACCTGGAAGACGCAGGTTTGAGATGGTCAGTCCATCACCTGGAAGACGCAGGTTTGAGGTGGTCAGTCCATCACCTGGAAGACGCAGGTTTGAGGTGGTCAGTCCATCACCCTGGAAGACGCAGGTTTGAGGTGGTCAGTCCATCACCCTGGAAGACGCAGGTTTGAGGTGGTCAGTCCATCACCTGGAAGACGCAGGTTTGAGGTGGTCAGTCCATCACCCTGGAAGACGCAGGTTTGAAGTGGTCAGTCCATCACCCTGGAAGACGCAGGTTTGAAGTGGTCAGTCCATCACCTGGAAGACGCAGGTTTGAGGTGGTCAGTCCATCACCTGGAAGACGCAGGTTTGAGGTGGTCAATCCATCACCTGGAAGACGCAGGTTTGAGATGGTCAGTCCATCACCTGGAAGACGCAGGTTTGAGGTGGTCAATCCATCACCTGGAAGACGCAGGTTTGAGATGGTCAGTCCATCACCCTGGAAGACGCAGGTTTGAGGTGGTCTGTCCATCACCTGGAAGACGCAGGTTTGAGGTGGTCAGTCCATCAACTGGAAGACGCAGGTTTGAGGTGGTCAGTCCATCACCTGGAAGACGCAGGTTTGAGGTGGTCAGTCCATCACCTGGAAGACGCAGGTTTGAGGTGGTCAGTCCATCACCTGGAAGACGCAGGTTTGAAGTGGTCAGTCCATCACCCTGGAAGACGCAGGTTTGAGGTGGTCAGTCCATCACCAGGAAGACGCAGGTTTGAGGTGGTCAGTCCATCACCTGGAAGACGCAGGTTTGAAGTGGTCAGTCCATCACCTGGAAGACGCAGGTTTGAGGTGGTCAGTCCATCACCTGGAAGACGCAGGTTTGAGGTGGTCAGTCCATCACCTGGAAGACGCAGGTTTGAGGTGGTCAGTCCATCACCTGGAAGACGCAGGTTTGAGGTGGTCAGTCCATCACCTGGAAGACGCAGGTTTGAGGTGGTCAGTCCATCACCTGGAAGACGCAGGTTTGAGGTGGTCAGTCCATCACCTGGAAGACGCAGGTTTGAGGTGGTCAGTCCATCACCTGGAAGACGCAGGTTTGAAGTGGTCAGTCCATCACCCTGGAAGACGCAGGTTTGAGGTGGTCAGTCCATCACCTGGAAGACGCAGGTTTTAGGTGGTCAGTCCATCACCCTGGAAGACGCAGGTTTGAGGTGGTCAGTCCATCACCCTGGAAGACGCAGGTTTGAGGTGGTCAGTCCATCACCTGGAAGACGCAGGTTTGAGGTGGTCAGTCCATCACCTGGAAGACGCAGGTTTGAAGTGGTCAGTCCATCACCTGGAAGACGCAGGTTTGAGGTGGTCAGTCCATCACCTGGAAGACGCAGGTTTGAGGTGGTCAGTCCATCACCTGGAAGACGCAGGTTTGAGGTGGTCAGTCCATCACCTGGAAGACGCAGGTTTGAGGTGGTCAGTCCATCACCTGGAAGACGCAGGTTTGAAGTGGTCAGTCCATCACCCTGGAAGACGCAGGTTTGAAGTGGTCAGTCCATCACCCTGGAAGACGCAGGTTTGAAGTGGTCAGTCCATCACCCTGGAAGACGCAGGTTTGAAGTGGTCAGTCCATCACCTGGAAGACGCAGGTTTGAGGTGGTCAGTCCATCACCTGGAAGACGCAGGTTTGAAGTGGTCAGTTCATCACCCTGGAAGACGCAGGTTTGAGGTGGTCAGTCCATCACCTGGAAGACGCAGGTTTGAAGTGGTCAGTTCATCACCCTGGAAGACGCAGGTTTGAAGTGGTCAGTCCAGTATGATGAAAACTTCTCACTTTGAGTGAAAGAAAAAACGAAATGTTTGAGGAAGAAAAAATGAAAAAAAAATCTGGCAGCCCCTTATTGATTGTTCTCCTGGGCACATTATTACTATCAACAGGTGCCTTAAATAACACTTTTGTTAACTTTTAAATATTGGGTAAGTTAAATATGATTACTACGCTATTAGCCACGAGTTAGCACAACGAAGACAGACATGAGCTGGGTTTAGCATGAGTTAACACAACAAGTGAGACATGAGCTTGGTTTAACATGAGTTAACACAACAAACAAGTGAGACATGAGCTGAGTTTAACATGAATTAACACAACAAACAAGTGAGACATGAGCTGAGTTTAACAGTGGTGTACGTGAGCAAGTGAGTTGTTTACCTTCTGTATTTTTTGTCTCTGCTGATGACTTCATTTATTAAAGGTAAGTGTTAGTGGTGTTGTGGCGGGCGGTGACACCTGCAAGGCCAGTGCACGCATGTAAATGTAAGCCAGTGGTGTCTCTTATTATAAGTTGATGTTTAATTGTGATGGGTAGTTAACCCACAACACCTCCCCCCCTCCTCCTCTTCCTAACACGAGGTTCAGACCAGAGTGACAACCTCACCGGTGGTACTAACACGAGGCTCAGACCAGAGTAACAACCTCACTGGTGGTACTAACACGAGGCTCAGACCAGAGTAACTACCTCACAGGTGGTACTAACACGAGGCTCAGACCAGAGTAACAACCTCACCGGTGGTACTAACACGAGGCTCAGACCAGAGTAACAACCTCACTGGTGGTACTAACACGAGGCTCAGACCAGAGTAACAACCTCACTGGTGGTACTAACACGAGGCTCAGACCAGAGTAACAACCTCACAGGTGGTACTAACACGAGGCTCAGACCAGAGTAACAACCTCACCGGTGGTACTAATACGAGGCTCAGACCAGAGTAACAACCTCACAGGTGGTACTAACACGAGGCTCAGACCAGAGTAACAACCTCACCGGTGGTACTAATACGAGGCTGAGACCAGAGTAACAATCTCACAGGTGGTACTAACACGAGGCTCAGACCAGAGTAACAACCTCACAGGTGGTACTAACACGAGGCTGAGACCAGAGTAACAACCTCACAGGTGGTACTAACACGAGGCTCAGACCAGAGTAACAACCTCACTGGTGGTACTAACACGAGGCTGAGACCAGAGTAACAACCTCACAGGTGGTACTAACACGAGGCTGAGACCAGAGTAACAACCTCACAGGTGGTACTAACACGAGGCTGAGACCAGAGTAACAACCTCACTGGTGGTAGCAAGATAAATGGTTGTGGGTGATGGCGAGGGTATTGTTCGTTGTAGTGCTCGTAACTCAGTCGAGTTTACTGTCATTTGATGATAATTGGAAGCGTAACACCTCAAGGAGGGAGTCTGGGGCCCCGGTTGATAATTACCCTGACCCAAGGAGAGCTGCATTTACCCTTCCTCTGACCCCTCACTTTCTTAAGGAACGTCTGCATCTCTGACTATGCCAACATACGTTTTCCAGGGTAAGCCTGTTGTCTCTTAATATTAATGTATGTACTGCTCTTGGCTATTATTTGTGGAATTTCTTCAGTAATCTACTAAACGAAAGCAGGGTGGAGAATGCAATTTTTTTTTTCAATTTCCAGTAAGGTCACACATAACTGACATGGGCAGTAATTCTAAAAATTTGGAATACATGTCCACTGGACCGGATTTACGGGATTCCTTGTGTAGTATACAGAAATGCAAAACACTACTAGAACGGCACTTCCTTTAGAGAAAGAGCTTAGATGAAATCCCATGGACCGTAAAGAGCCCAGCCATACCTCATTTGCATAAAGGAGGCAGTAGAGCACTAGCCAAAAATTACAGATCAGTAGCCCTAGCATCTTACATCATAAAAGTTTTCGAAATAGTAATTAGATTTTGCCGCCGAAGTGGCTAGTATATTGTGCACCCCATATTCATCCTATGGACGGTAGCGCAAGAGTATATGAATATATAAAAGGCCTGAAAACTAGGCCCCAAAAGGGATTACTGGAATACATCTGGATTTAGATCTACAGTTGACTTGTCTGTTGTCAGCAAATTTAGGAAATTTGCTGAATATCTTGACATATCATATAGTCTGTTATACTATCTCAATATTCTTCAATAAGTGGACAATAAGGCACATAGTGATAAAGAAAGTGACCATAGAACTGATCGCATATTTTGCATTTAGTTTGATCATCTGTGTGTCTTTCAAACTGCCAGAAGTACTTGACTTCTTCAGTGAGCCTGTTGGAGTCATCATGTGAGTCAAGAGCCTTCAGTGATGACATGGAATCCGTAATAATCAGAGTCAAGCTCGCGCCATTAGGATGACAATTCATTTTATAGTGAATCAGCTATTAAACCACTCTGACAGAATTACGGAGGCGTTAAAAAAAATCAGATGTGGTGTACGAAGATTTCGCAAAGACTTTCAACAGATGAGGTGATTTCACACAGAAAGACAGATATAACTTTGAAAGTAGGCATATAGATATTCAGCTCTTTTGGCAGATAGAACACAGAGTAGTAGTAAACAGAGTAAACTCTAGCATAAGCAAAGTAAAACGCTCACTGTCTCAAGGCAGGGTTTTGGGGCCTGTGCTATTGATCCTCATAGCAGACACTGATAATAATCACTCCCCACAATTTCTTATCATTTGCAGGTAATACCAAAATTAGCATGAAGAGACGGAAAAATTACAAGAAGATACAAGCAGTCTTCCAGTGGGAAGTTAAAAAAAAAAAAAGACTGGTTACAAAACACAAGAAGAGCACAAATAGAACGAAAGGAGCATATGAAGGATCTGGATAATGTCAGCTGACCTTTCTTTCAAAGAACACAAGGCAAATGTCACTACAGCCAGGAAAATGACGGGGTGGATATGGAGGACTTTTACGACAAGGAAAATAATGCTATTACCTTTGATGAGTTTACCTTACCTTACCCTTGATGAGTTTGGAAAGTCTTTGTACACAGGCCAGGCTCATCTGATGCTAGCCTGGTTACATAGACTAATGGGGACACTTTTGAAACTGTTCTGTCTTACTTGGAATACTTTTCAGTGTATACAGTTCCATTTAAGGTAAGAGAGATATCGGAAACAGATACAGAAATCATTTATATTTTTGGGAACGAGTCAAAACCTAAATTTGTGCTCACTGGAGCACAGGAGAGAAAGAGAGAAAAATGCATGATAATATATACGTGAAAAGTACTCAAGGGTCTAGTCCCAAATTTGCATGCGGCCATAACACCATACTGGAGAAAAAGATATGGCAGAATGTGTAAAATAAACCCAGTGAAAAGCAGGGGCGTCGCCATCCAGACTTTGTCTCATCTTACGAGAAAATATCAGAAACACTACTGAAACAAGTGTAGAAGTCTTTAGAGGAAACTAAATAATTTCCTCCTGCCAAGTGCCGGATCATCCAGGCTGTGACAGGTATGTGGGCCAGCGTACTACCAGCAGCAACAGCCTGGTTATCCAACCACCAGACAAGCATGGCCTAGGGCCGGCCTTCGAGAGTAGGGAAAATTCTCGAATCTTATCAAAGGTATACCAAGGGTAAAGATAAGAGGTCTAGGAGCACTTACGACTAGTGTCATGGAACCCAACTTAATCTACCATAATCTGACTTAACTTCACTTAGCCTAGCTTAACCTCACCTAGCCAACCTATCTTAATTTAGCCATCTTAACCTAACAGACCTACATTAACGTAGGAAACCACACTTAGTCTGACCAAAGTTAAGACACATAACATTGAGGAGAGAGAGAGAAGGGCATGATAATTTAAAAGGATGGTGACCTTGTTAGCTCTCCTCTACCACTGTTAGTGCAGTATTATCGTCTGATTGAAGGGAGGAGTGTGCGACTCTCATGATAGACCAAGTGTATCACGATAGATAAAGTGTAGGTCAGAAGTGTGTGTGGAGGTGTGTCAGTCTTACCTTCTTCTCAGTAATGATTGTTTAAGTCTTACCTGAGCTTCATTATTAATTTTTTTTTTTGTCTCGCCCACAGGTACGTGTGGAGACCTGACGTTCTCTGGTAAGTCAGGTGTGAATCTCGCGCGTGCGTGTGTGTGTGTGTGTGTGTGTGTGTGTGTGTGTGTGTGTGTGTGTGTGTGTGTGTGTGTGTGTGTGTGTGTGTGTGTGTGTGTGTGTACTCAGTTGTACTCACCTAGTTGTGGTTGCAGGAGTCGATTCACAGCTCCTGGCCCCGCCTCTTCACTGGTCACTACTAGGTCATTCTTCTCTAGCGCATTTTTGACCTCTCTACACCTATGGGTGAACCAAGGGCTCGTTCTGGCCTTCTCATTATTTCTGTTGCCCTTGGGTACAAACCTCTCCTCTGCTGCCTTGCATATTGATGCCACACATTCCATCATCTCATTGACTGATTTCCCTGCCACTTCTCTGTCTCGCTGCAGGAAGTTCCCCAAGCCTGTGTAGTACCCTTGTGTGGTTTGGCTTCCTCCATTCTGCGCTTCCTGCTTCCCTCACCACTAGTAACTCTACTATGTATTTGAAACTCAGAACCACATGATCACTAACTCCGAGGGGTCTTTCATATGTGATGTCCTCTATATCTGCACTAAAGGTGAATACTAGGTCCAGTCTTGCTGGTTCGTCTTCTCCTCTCTCTCTGATAGTGTCCCTTACGTGCTGATGCATGAGGTTTTCCGTTACCACTTCCAACATCTTTACCCTCCACCTTTCTGGGCCCCCCATGTGGCTCCAGGTTTTACCAGTTGATTTCTTTGCGGTTGAAGTCGCCCACAACCAGTAGCTTTGCTCTGCCCATATGAGCACTTCTGGCCACTTCAGCCAGTGTGTCAACCATTGCTCTGTTACTCTCGTCATATTTTTGTCTTCGCCTCCTGCTATTCTGTGGTGGGTTATGCATCACTGTAATTAACCACCTTGGGATCTCCAGACTGAATTGTTCCTATTATGTAGTCTCTTCTACTCTGTCTCCTCTCTCCAGCCCCTCCAAATCCCTTTGGTTTTCTGATGAGCAATGCCACTCCTCCAACCCCTCTGTTCCCTCTGTCTTTCCTCAGGATCTGATATCCATTTAGAAAGATGGCATCAGTTATCATTCCTCTGAGCTTGGTTTCTGTGAGAGCTACGATGTCCAGTGATGCCTTTTTGGTTCTTTCATGCCACTCTTCCCACTTATTCATTATTCCATCAGTGTTGGTGTACCATACCTTCAGTTTCCTCTCCAACAGTGCGCTCTAGGGGGTTTGTGGAAGTTGAGGGAGTGGGGAGCCTGGCAGGGTGCTGTGGGATTCTACTGCATAGTGTAGGGTGGGGGTTGTGAGTGTGGATTGTGGTTTATATTGGGATTGTGTGTTTGGCTGTGAGATTCTGAGGGTGGTTATGTGTGTGTTTGCGCTTGTTGCTCTGCATGGCTCTAGTTGTCCTCTGCTGACTCTATCCTTGTCTTTCTTTCTAGCCCCTTTCATTTCTGTGTCCTCTCCCTCTGTTGCTGTCATCCTATTCTCGTTCTGTCACGGACTAGGAACACCCTCTTCTATGTTGATGATTCTTTTAACCGTGGTTTCTCTTGCAGGATCATGTTCTGCACCATTTCTGTCTTGAAAATCAGTTGGGCTGGCCGATTTCTCCCCTTCAAGTACCCCCTTATTCTTTTAAAATTTACTAAGTCGTTTGTGTGTGTACTCACCTATTTGTGGTTGCAGGGGTCGAGTCTTAGCTCCTGGTGTGTGTGTGTGTGTGTGTGTGTGTGTGTGTGTGTGTGTGTGTGTGTGTGTGTGTGTGTGTGTTTCTGTGTGTTTCTGTGTGGACTCTGGAGAGATGTGCACAGGTTAAGGTGAGTTACCCTGGCGTGTGCACTGTGCACTCTCGTGTTTGGTTGTTTACCACTTGTAGTTACAGGAAAAGAGCTGTGTAGCAGTTGTGTATCCTCATCGATCGCAGAATTTTAAGGTTTGTGTGGAGGCTGGAGCCCACAAGAGTGTACTAGCTCCCGGGTCTCTCTCTACTCCTGCATGAACAGGGACAGCAGGTGGACGACGCCTTGCGTATAAGTCTCATCTTTTGGATCGGTTCCAGCTTCCCAACCTGCTTGTTCAGGAGTCAGCTTCAGTCTCATGTTCTACAGCCCTGAAGCTTCCCAGGGAGCTTCACTCTCATGTTTTACAATCCTGAAGCTTCCTAGGGAGCTTCACGCTCATGTTCTACAGCCCTGAAGCTTCCCAGGGAGCTTCACTCTCATGTTCTACAGCCCTGAAGCTTCCCAGGGAGCTTCACTTTCATGTTCTACAGCCCTGAAGCTTCCCAGGGAGCTTCACTCTCATGTTCTCCACTTCTGAAGCTTCCCAGGGAGCTTCACTCTCATGTTCTCCACTTCTGAAGCTTCCCGGGGAGCTTCACTCTCATGTTCTTCACTTCTGAAGCTTCCTAGGGAGCTTCACTCTCATGTTCTCCACTTCTGAAGCTTCCTAGGGAGCTTCACTCTCATGTTCTCCACTTCTGAAGCTTCCTAGGGAGCTTCACTCTCATGTTCTCCACTTCTGAAGCTTCCTAGGGAGCTTCACTCTCATGTTCTCCACTTCTGAAGCTTCCCGGGGAGCTTCACTCTCATGTTCTCCACTTCTGAAGCTTCCTAGGGAGCTTCACTCTCATGTTCTCCACTTCTGAAGCTTCCCGGGGAGCTTCACTCTCATGTTCTCCACTTCTGAAGCTTCCCGGGGAGCTTCACTCTCATGTTCTCCACTTCTGAAGCTTCCCGGGGAGCTTCACTCTCATGTTCTCCACTTCTGAAGCTTTCCGGGGAGCTTCACTCTCATGTTCTCCACTTCTGAAGCTTCCCGGGGAGCTTCACTCTCATGTTCTCCACTTCTGAAGCTTCCCGGGGAGCTTCACTCTCATGTTCTCCACTTCTGAAGCTTCCCGGGGAGCTTCACTCTCATGTTCTCCACTTCTGAAGTTTCCCGAGGAGCTTCACTCTCATGTTCTCCACTTCTGAAGCTTCCCGGGGAGCTTCACTCTCATGTTCTCCACTTCTGAAGCTTCCCGAGGAGCTTCACTCTCATGTTCTCCACTTCTGAAGCTTCCCGGGGAGCTTCACTCTCATGTTGTATGCCATAAAAGAATTTTTTTGAGTTTCTTGAAGGATGCTCCAAGAATCGCTAGCCTCGTGTATGCTGCTGAAGTTACATTGTTTACAGATTACTTGTACACAGTTTCGGGGGTCAACATCCCCCGCAGCTCGGTCCCAGACCAGCCTCCAGGTTGATGGCTTGATGACCAGGCTGTTGATGTGCTAGCCGCACACATTCCAGCATATGCACCACAGCCAAACTAATCAGGAACTGACTTGAGGAACTTATCAAGTTTCCTCTTGTCCTTCTGTGTATGAAGAGGTGTTGAAGAGTCTTGGTCCCATACTTTCGTAATGAGTGATTTCGGCGAGTAGATTTGGGACCAATCCCTTCAGAAATTGTGAATTACGACGTATTTTTCTCGCCTACGTTCCAACGAGCAAAGTTTAGGGGATTTTCAAGTATCTCCAGTAATTTAGATGCTTTACTGAGTTTATACAGGAAGTGAAAGTTGCCTGTATCTTCTCCAGCTCTGCGATCTCACCCCTTAACAGAGGTTGTTACTATACAACGATAATTCAGCTAGGAGAGAGCAAGCGACTTTAAGAGTATCATTGGTTTGTTAACTCTGTTGACAAACCTGCCTATCATTTTACTTTCAGTTGTGATAATAACAATTTTCTAATTCTTAAATGTGAGATCTGGCATTATCACTTTTCTCACATTAGTCTTCTACTTTATGAAGTGCGGTTATATACTTCGTTTCAGCTTTTATTTCCTCAATTTTATTCCTGGTGGACTTGCCGTAATTTGTCTTCATTGAACATCATTGGTATGTCAATGACCCTGTGAAAGCTTCGATGTTTACTCTGTCCTCATCGGATGTCACGCTGTTATAATAGACTTTAATACCGTCGGCATGCTGCTATGTTTTATCTCTTCCATGTCGGTTATGAGATAGATAATTAGAGCGAGTACTGTGTCTCAGTTACTCTTTGGCTTCTATTTGTTAAGAAGTTAAATAGCTAAATATCTGTTCTGCCCAGTTTTCAGTTATTTATTTTACATTCATTTGTGAGCTATTACACTAAGTCGCACTTGTCCAAGGTATTTACAAAGTCTGGATACACTACATCTGCATTTGCTTATCTTTTAGTGCGTCTAAGACTATGTTGTAATGGTTCAGTAATTGCGAGTCAGGAGCGACCTGTTCTAAACTCGTGTAGCCCTGGGTTAGCAAGTTGTTGTGAGTCCAATGTTTAATCTTGTTTCTTCAGAGTCTTCCAAAGATTTTGATAATGTATGTTATTGCTGTATGTCTAATATATATATTTTTTACAATTACTTTCTTGCAACCTTTGTGGAGTTTGACTGTATCAGTGATTTTTAATGATTGAGATGACTTATGTGTCCAGACTCCTACAAAGTAGAATATTTAATGGATGGTATAGTGTTTTGTGCAATTCTTAATGAATATGAAGTTGCATGAGTCTGGGTCTGGGTTAAGAGTGCATGGGCGTGTTAGAAATTAAGGAGATTATCGGCAGATCTTATTTGCATTTTGGGTGTTTAGAGAGTAATGGCACACAGAACACTTATGTTGTAACCTGATGATTTTATTCACTTAATTTGTTGTCATCAGTGTCAGTTTCATCTCGTAATAATCTTGGTAGAATTACCGGCAACATGTTAGGTAAAAGGACACAAGTGCAACTAATGTGACATTTTATTGTGGCAACGTTTCGCTCTCCAGGAGCTTTATCAAACCGTTAACGGCCTAACAAAGCTCCTCTAACCAAGGGCCCGATGCCAGGTGTGGTTTTTGCCGTGTGTTGTGAATACCACAAAAAGTAGTGTTGATTTCTGTCATTTATATTTACTGCTTTTGTGGTGTGTGTCCAGGGCTCAGTCTGGACTCAGTGTTTTCCACCTGTTTAACCAATCTTTCTTTTAGTTCTTTAGAAAATCTGTATCCCTGGCCGAGTTCTTTATGGTTCTTTATCAGTGCTATTCTCTTTTTCTCTTCATGGTACATGTCTGTAGCAACTTCTAGCGCCATTATGCTCAAACTTTCAACATACTGATTCAAATCCATGTTAATCATATTAATGCGATCCTTTATTGACTACGTTTCGACTTGTTTGTGACTTGATAAAGCTCACTGTGTGGTCGAAACGTTGTCAGTAAAGGCTCGCATTATACTGCATTTGTGTTTATTTTTACATCGTGTCGATATTTTATACCATTTATGTTAATCATATCATCTAGCATAATACAGTATGTACAAGATGAAAATTACACACATGTGCAACATCTGTGTATCTTTATTGTAGATGTCTACAGTAAAGATACCCAGATGTTGCACATGTGTCTAATTTTCATCATAGTTCAGTTTGGTCATCATTTACTTACTCCTAGTTAATGTTTTTATTGTTGAAGTTGTTGACTATAACAGGATTGTGTTTTGCTGCTCAAGACCGGATCCCCATTATTTGTGAATTTACTGTAAGGTCAAGGGTATTTTCCAGTCTGGTCGGTTCTGCTGTTTGCTGACTTCAGGACAATTTATTACAGGGTCTTAATAGTCTAATTATGTGAGTATGTCCATCTGTACTGGCTCCTGGGAACTCTTTGTTGTCATTGTCTTAAAGTCCACAAACAACAGGATGTCTGGGGACGAGATTGAGAGGTTGGTTTTCAAAATAGCATTAGATTCTGAGCAGTTGGTCTTTAACCTTATGGTAAGTTATGTCTGGTCATTTATGTACAAGTGCAATAACCAAATTCTGTTTTTATTTTTTTAATTTTTACTCGGGAAACTTCGACTATATCATTTGTGGTTTTAAATAACTCAGTTTATATAAGACTTGCATGTCGACCAATTCTTCCTTGTTGTCTGTTCTTCCTGTCGTATCTAAGCACTGTAGGTTGTACCCAGGTATGCATATTTCACTGTCAGAGAAAGTAGTCTTATTCCTGAGTCTCTGTAAAAGCTGCAGACATTGTTTCCCCCGATGAAGTCTACCAATAAACGGTGTTGTATCAGGGTTAAGACCTTGTATTTGTAAACATAAATGCCGTTGTTTTGTTGTGCGACGTTTGTGTTCTTGCTGATCTTAATATCTGCGGCTTTGATGATTCAGCCACTGGTTTTGTTTTCCGTTCAACTTGACTCCAATCTTTTTCGTTTCCTTGTGCTAAGAAGTCTCCTGCGTCTTTGTGGCTGTACTTATAATGTTTATTTTTAATGTTCACCTGGCTTTCCTTGTCTTGTTTCCTTCATGTGGAGTGCACCACACTTTGTCCTGGCTTTCCTTGTCTTGTTTCCTTCATGTGGAGTGCACCACACTTTGTCTTGGCTTTCCTTGTCTTGTTTCCTTCATGTGGAGTGCACCACACTTTGTCTTAGAAGTCTTTGTTTATCATTCATTGAACTGTCATATATTTTTTTTTGCAGACCTCAGAAAGATATGAGATGACAGTATTTCTTGTTTTGAAGGTCATATTGACGGTGTGTGTGTGCTACTAGTGATATGTTTGGTGTGATGTTCACTCCCGGAGTTATTTGCTGTCTTAATGGTTCTGGTGTCTGCCCTCCCAGTCTCTAATACATCGCCGGTCTCTCTCCTCCCCCGAATTGCATGACTTTGTACTTTTTCGAATAGAACTCTAGCAGCCAATATCTTGACCGCCAGAGAGAGGTTCTTATCCTCGACGATCTCTACACTCCCATAATGTCTCTCTCTGTTGCTACTCATTCCATGATTGCAAGAATTTCCTCTCACCCCTGCTATCTCTTTCACACCCGCACGCACGCGCCTGCACACACATACACGTGTTTATATATGTCTTTATATATATATATATATATATATATATATATATATATATATATATATATATATATATATATATATATATATATATATATATATATATATATATATATATATATTTTGTTCCTGGTTTGGTATCATAGACTTTATCGATTAGTATTCCTCGTTCGTGACCTCTAGAACCCTAGCATACCTTTCTTAAGGCAGTGTAGGTAGTTTGCCTCTACCGTTTCCGCGTCCAGTTTATTCCACTTGCCTACTACCCTCCCTTTAGAGTCATTCTTGTGTGTGTGCGTGTGTTAGTGTGTTTGTATGTGTGTGTGTGTGTGTGTGTGTGTGTGTGTGTGTGTGTGTGTGTGTGTGTGTGTATTTAGTACCATCTATGCCCCATTGTTCGTGGTGTGCTCGTGTGTTTCAAACAGTCTGTCCTTATCCTCCATGTGTGTGTGTGTGTGTGTGTGTACTAAACTATGGTTGCAGAGGTTGATTCTCAGCTCCTGGCCCCCGCGGTGATTCTTGAAGATTCTTGGTGCTTCCTGAAGACTCTGGGTACTTCTTGAAGACCCTGGGTGCTTCTTGAAGACTCTGGGTGCTTTATGAAGACTCTGGGTGCTTTATGAAGACTGGGTGCTTTATGAAGACCCTGGGTGCTTCTTGAAGATCCTGGGTCCTTTTTGAAGACTCTGGATGCTTTATGAAGACCCTGGGTGCTTTTTAAAGACTCTGGGTGTTTTTGAAGACTCTGGGTGCTTCTTGAAGACCCTGGGTGCTTTATGAAGACTCTGTGTGCTTTTCGAAGACTCTGTGTGCTTTTTGAAGACTCTGTGTGCTTTTTGAAGACTCTGGGTGCTTTATGAAGACCCTGGGTGCTTTTTAAAGACTCTGGGTGTTTTTGAAGACTCTGGGTGCTTCTTGAAGACCCTGGGTGCTTTATGAAGACTCTGTGTGCTTTTTGAAGACTCTGTGTGCTTTTTGAAGACTCTGGGTGCTTCTTGAAGACTCTGGGTGCTTTATGAAGACTCTGGGTGCTTTATGAAGACTGTGTGCGTCTTGAAGACCCTGGGTGTTTTATGAAGACCCTGGGTGCTTCTTGAAGATCCTGGGTCCTTTATGAAGACTCTGGATGCTTTATGAAGACCCTGGGTGCTTTTTAAAGACTCTGGATGTTTTTGAAGACTCTGGGTGCTTCTTGAAGACCCTGGGTGCTTTTTGAAGACTCTGGGTGCGTTTTGAAGACTCTGGGTGCGTTTTGAAGACTATGGGTGCTTCTTGAAGACTCTGGGTGCTTTATGAAGACTCTGGGTGCTTCTTGAAGACTCTGGGTGCTTTTTGAAGACTCTGGGTGCTTCTTGAAGACTCTGGGTGCTTCTTGAAGACTCTGGGTGCTTCTTGAAGACTCTGGGTGCTTTTTGAAGACTCTGGGTGCTTTTTGAAGACTCTGGGTGCTTTTTGAAGACTCTGGGTGCTTCTTGAAGACTCTGGGTGCTTCTTGAAGACTCTGGGTGCTTCTTGAAGACTCTGGGTGCTTCTTGAAGACTCTGGGTGCTTCTTGAAGACCCTGGGTGCTTCTTGAAGATTCTGGGTGCTTCTTGAAGACTCTGGGCGCTTTATAAAGACCCTAGGTGCTTCTTGAAGACCCTGGGTGCTTCTTGAAGACCCTGGATGCTTCATAAAGACCCTGGGTGCTTCTTGAAGACCCTGGGTGCTTTTTAAAGACTCTGGGTGCTTCTTGAAGACCCTGGATGCTTCTTGAAGACCCTGGGTGCTTCTTGAAGACTCTGGGTGCTTCTTGAAGACTCTGGGTGCTTCTTGAAGACTCTGGGTGCTTCTTGAAGACTCTGGGTGCTTCTTGAAGACTCTGGGTGCTTTATAAAGACCCTGGGTGCTTCTTGAAGACCCTGGGTGCTTTATAAAGACCCTGGGTGCTTCTTGAAGACCCTGGGTGCTTTATAAAGACCCTGGGTGCTTCTTGAAGACCCTGGGTGCTTTATAAAGACCCTGGGTGCTTCTTGAAGACCCTGGGTGCTTTTTGAAGACTCTGGGTGCTTTATGAAGACTGGGTGCTTTTTGTAGACAGTGCTTTATGAAGACCCTGGGTGCTTTTTGAAGACTCTGGGTGCTTTATGAAGACTGGGTGCTTTTTGTAGACAGTGCTTTATAAAGACCCTGGGTGCTTCTTGAAGACTCTGGGTGCTTTATGAAGACTGGGTGCTTTTTGTAGACAGTGCTTTATAAAGACCCTGGGTGCTTCTTGAAGACTCTGGGTGCTTTATGAAGACTGGGTGCTTTTTGTAGACAGTGCTTTATAAAGACCCTGGGTGCTTCTTGAAGACTCTGGGTGCTTTATGAAGACTGGGTGCTTTTTGTAGACAGTGCTTTATAAAGACCCTGGGTGCTTCTTGAAGACTCTGGGTGCTTTATAAAGACCCTGGATGCTTCTTGAAGACCCTGGGTGCTTTATAAAGACCCTGGGTGCTTCTTGAAGACCCTGGGTGCTTTATAAAGACCCTGGGTGCTTCTTGAAGACTCTGGGTGCTTCGTGAAGACTCTGGGTGCTTTATAAAGACCCTGGGTGCTTCTTGAAGACTCTGGGTGCTTCTTGAAGACTCTGGGTGCGTTTTGAAGACTCTGGTTGGCTTTTGAAGACTCTGGGTGCTTTATAAAGACCCTGGGTGCTTCTTGAAGACTCTGGGTGCTTCTTGAAGACTCTGGGTGCTTTATAAAGACCCTGGGTGCTTCTTGAAGACTCTGGGTACTTTATAAAGACTCTGGGTGCTTTATAAAGACCGTGGGTGCTTCTTGAAGACTCTGGGTGCTTTATAAAGACTCTGGGTGCTTCTTGAAGACCCTGGGTGCTTCTTGAAGACTCTGGGTGCTTCTTGAAGACTCTGGGTGCTTCTTGAAGACTCTGGGTGCTTCTTGAAGACTCTGGGTGCTTCTTGAAGACTCTGGGTGCTTCTTGAAGACTCTGGGTGCTTCTTGAAGACTCTGGGTGCTTCTTGAAGACTCTGGGTGCTTCTTGAAGACTCTGGGTGCTTTATAAAGACCCTGGGTGCTTCTTGAAGACTCTGGGTGCTTTATAAAGACTCTGGGTGCTTCTTGAAGACTCTGGGTGCTTCTTGAAGACTCTGGGTGCTTCTTGAAGACTCTGGGTGCTTCTTGAAGACTCTGGGTGCTTCTTGAAGACTCTGGGCGCTTCTTGAAGACTCTGGGTGCTTCTTGAAGACTCTGGGTGCTTTTTGAAGACTCTGGGTGCTTCTTGAAGACTCTGGGTGCTTCTTGATGACTCTGGGTGCTTTTTAAAGACTCTGGGTGCTTCTT
>NC_091345.1:18293182-18335682 GCF_038502225.1 Cherax quadricarinatus
GCCTAAGCACTAGTTCCTAGGCCTAAGCACTAGTTCCTAGGCCTAAGCACTAGTTCCTAGGCCTAAGCACTAGTTCCTAGGCCTAAACACTAGTTCCTTGGCCTAAACACTAGTTCCTAGGCCTAAGCACTAGTTCCTAGGCCTAAGCACTAGTTCCTAGGGTCTACTATTACAATAAATGGAAGATACGTGAGCATGGCTTGATGCTGATGGCTGGATGTTGATCTAGAGTGCTGGAGCTGCGCCTCCCCTTCCTCGAATCAAACATGATTAGCTCACACTAGCCAGACGTTGTACGACCATTACGGATTTAACGTCTACCTACCTGGAGGGTATTCCGGGGATCAACGCCCCTGCGGCCCGGTCGATGACCTGGCCTCTCGGTGGTTCAGGGCCTGATTAACAAGGCTGTAACTGCTGGCCGCATGTAGTCCAACAACATAAGAACCACAGCCCGGCTGATCCGGCACCGTTTTTAGGCACCTGTCCATCTCCCTCTTGAAGGCAGCGAGGGGTCTATTGGTAATTTCCCTTATGCATGGTGGGAGGCTGCTGAACTGTCTTGGACCCCGGACACTTATTGTGTTTTCTCTTAGTGTACCAATGGCGCTCCTACTTTTCATTGGGGGTATTTTGCACCAGTCTTTTTCTTCGTAGGGAGTGATTTCTATGTGCAGATTAGGGACCATTCCTTCTAGGATTTTCCAAGTGTAGATTATGATGTATCTCCCTTCTAGTTTGGAAGCAAGAGAGATTATCAGCCCACTGGAGGACTGAGTCCCTCAGAGGGCTGAAAGGGCTGATACCCTTCCCACCTTGAGAAAATTTCTCCACATCTCTCGCCTGCGTTCCAGCGAGTACAAGTCAAGTGTTCCCAGTAGTTAAGGTGTTTGACTGAACTTATATGTGCAGTAAAGGTTCTCTGTACAGTCTCTAGATCTGCAGTTTCACCTGCTTTGAAAGGAGATGTTAATATACAGCAATATTCCAGCCTAGAGAGAACAAGTGATATAAAGAGGATCATCATTTGTTTGGCATCTCTTGTTTTGAGCGTTCTCATTATCCATCCTATTATTTTCTTTGCAGTTGTGATCGTGGCACTGTTGTGATCCTTGAAAGTGAGATCCTCAGACATTACCACTCCCAGGTCTCTCACATTACTTTTCCGCTCTATTGTAGGATTAGAGTTTGTAGTATACTCAGTTCTACTTATTATCTCCAGTTTTTCATAACGGAGTAGTTGGAATGTGTTATCATTGAAGCTTCCCTGTGTCTGCCACAGATGTCGTCTGTATCTTTCTTTGCCGCCTTGCAACATGACCTATTTGGCTTTACGGGGGTTGAACTGCCCCTCTCGGTCCAGCTTCATTGACGTGAAGCAATACTAACATACCGCTGTGTATGTGTGTATGAGAGAGAAAGAGAGAAAGAGAGAGAGAGAGAGAGAGAGAGAGAGAGAGAGAGAGAGAGAGAGAGAGAGAGAGAGAGAGAGAGAGAGAGAGAGAGAGAGAGAGAGAGAGAGAGAGAGAGAGAGAGAGAGAGAGAGAGAGAAGGAGAGAGAGAGAGAGAGATAGAGAGAGAGAAGGAGAGAGAGAGAGAGAGATAGAGAGAGAGAAGGAGAGAGAGAGAGAGAGAGAGAGAGAGAGAGAGAAAGAGAGAACAGGATGTGTGTTAAGCAGGGTTGTGATAGACCACGTGACGTCACAACCAAACGTTCCTTCACCTGTTAAGGCGCTCGTGACGTCATTAGGTGAATATATTCACCCCCCTAATGGATGGTGGAACTCCCCCCATACTCCCATACCCTCCCCCACTATCCATTCCTCCCCCCCTTTCCTGCCTAACCGTTTCTTCCTTCCCTGCCATTCCCTCGCCCCTACCCCTCTATCCCTCCCCTCTTCCCCTCTTCCATGCCCTTCCCCCTTGCCCCATCCTCCCTCCAAGCAATGCCCTCCTCTAGTGCCCCTACTCGCCAGTGCTCAGCATAAATTATTCATTGTGGGGTATGTGTGTTGCTGCTGCAGCGACACGTAGACACACACCACCATAACCACACAACACAATGCTCCCGTCACCTCCTCCCTCCCTCTCCTCCATCTCTCTCCTCCTTGTGTCTGTATCTCTCTCTCCTCCTTGTGTCTGTCTCTCTCTCTCTCTCTCTCTCTCTCTCTCTCTCTCTCTCTCTCTCTCTCTCTCTCTCTCTCTCTCCCTCATCAGTAGAGTGAAATAAGTAAATGCAGTCTTTAAAAAGAGTATCACTGCCAGTGATACTCTAAAAAGAGTATCATTGGCAGTGATACTCTTTTTAAAGAGTATCACTGTTGCTAAGTTACTGTAGGTTAGAGTCACAGCAAAGAACAGCTCAGTCATGCAACGTCATGACATGTCATTGACAATGAAGTGATTTACCTTCTCCTACGTGCTTTGTTTGAACGTGCCTCTCAATGTTTGAACGTGCCTCTCAGTGTTTGAACGTGCCCCTCAGTGTTTGAAGGTGCCTCTCAGTGTTTGAACGTGCCTCTCGGTGTTTGAACGTGCCTCTCAATGTTTGAACGTGCCTCTCAATGTTTGAACGTGCCTCTCAGTGTTTGAACGTGCCTCTCAGTGTTTGAACGTGCCTCTCGGTGTTTGAACGTGCCTCTCAGTGTTTGAACGTGCCTCTCAGTGTTTGAACGTGCCTCTCGGTGTTTGAACGTGCCTCTCAGTGTTTGAACGTGCCTCTCAATGTTTGAACGTGCCTCTCAATGTTTGAACGTGCCTCTCAATGTTTGAACGTGCCTCTCAGTGTTTGAACGTGCCTCTCAATGTTTGAACGTGCCTCTCAGTGTTTGAACGTGCCTCTCAGTGTTTGAACGTGCCTCTCAGTGTTTGAACGTGCCTCTCAGTGTTTGAACGTGCCTCTCGGTGTTTGTACGTGCCTCTCAGTGTTTGAACGTGCCTCTCAATGTTTGAACGTGCCTCTCAGTGTTTGAACGTGCCTCTCAATGTTTGAACGTGCCTCTCAATGTTTGAACGTGCCTCTCAGTGTTTGAACGTGCCTCTCAATGTTTGAACGTACCTCTCAGTGTTTGAACGTGCCTCTCAATGTTTGAACGTACCTCTCAGTGTTTGAACGTGCCTCTCAATGTTTGAACGTGCCTCTCAATGTTTGAACGTACCTCTCAGTGTTTGAACGTACCTCTCGGTGTTTGAACGTGCCTCTCAGTGCTTGAACGTGCCTCTCGGTGTTTGAACGTGCCTCTCAGTGCTTGAACGTGCCTCTCAATGTTTGAACGTGCCTCTCAATGTTTGAACGTGCCTCTCAGTGTTTGAACGTGCCTCTCAGTGTTTGAACGTGCCTCTCAATGTTTGAAGGTGCCTCTCGGTGTTTGAACGTGCCTCTCAATGTTTGAACGTGCCTCTCGGTGTTTGAATGTGCCTCTCAATGTTTGAACGTGCCTCTCAATGTTTGAACGTGCCTCTCGGTGTTTGAACGTGCCTCTCAATGTTTGAACGTGCCTCTCAGTGTTTGAACGTACCTCTCAGTGTTTGAACGTGCCTCTCAATGTTTGAAGGTGCCTCTCGGTGTTTGAACGTGCCTCTCAATGTTTGAAGGTGCCTCTCAGTGTTTGAACGTGCCTCTCAATGTTTGAACGTACCTCTCAGTGTTTGAACGTGCCTCTCAATGTTTGAACGTGCCTCTCAGTGTTTGAACGTGCCTCTCAATGTTTGAACGTGCCTCTCGGTGTTTGAACGTGCCTCTCAGTGTTTGAAGGTGCCTCTCAGTGTTTGAAGGTGCCTCTCAGTGTTTGAAGGTGCCTCTCAGTGTTTGAAGGTGCCTCTCAGTGTTTGAACGTGCCTCTCAATGTTTGAACGTACCTCTCAGTGTTTGAACGTGCCTCTCAGTGTTTGAAGGTGCCTCTCAATGTTTGAACGTGCCTCTCAATGTTTGAACGTGCCTCTCAATGTTTGAACGTGCCTCTCAGTGTTTGAACGTGCCTCTCAGTGTTTGAAGGTGCCTCTCAGTGTTTGAAGGTGCCTCTCAGTGTTTGAAGGTGCCTCTCAGTGTTTGATGGTGCCTCTCAGTGTTTGAAGGTGCCTCTCAGTGTTTGAAGGTGCCTCTCAGTGTTTGATGGTGCCTCTCAGTGTTTGAAGGTGCCTCTCAGTGTTTGAAGGTGCCTCTCAGTGTTTGAAGGTGCCTCTCAGTGTTTGAAGGTGCCTCTCAGTGTTTGAAGGTGTCTCTCAGTGTTTGAAGGTGTCTCTCAGTGTTTGATGGTGCCTCTCAGTGTTTGAAGGTGCCTCTCAGTGTTTGATGGTGCCTCTCAGTGTTTGAAGGTGCCTCTCAGTGTTTGAAGGTGCCTCTCAGTGTTTGAAGGTGCCTCTCAGTGTTTGAAGGTGCCTCTCAGTGTTTGATGGTGCCTCTCAGTGTTTGAAGGTGCCTCTCAGTGTTTGAACGTGCCTCTCAATGTTTGAACGTGCCTCTCAATGTTTGAACGTACCTCTCAGTGTTTGAACGTACCTCTCGGTGTTTGAACGTGCCTCTCAGTGCTTGAACGTGCCTCTCGGTGTTTGAACGTGCCTCTCAGTGCTTGAACGTGCCTCTCAATGTTTGAACGTGCCTCTCAATGTTTGAACGTGCCTCTCAGTGTTTGAACGTGCCTCTCAGTGTTTGAACGTGCCTCTCAATGTTTGAAGGTGCCTCTCGGTGTTTGAACGTGCCTCTCAATGTTTGAACGTGCCTCTCGGTGTTTGAATGTGCCTCTCAATGTTTGAACGTGCCTCTCAATGTTTGAACGTGCCTCTCGGTGTTTGAACGTGCCTCTCAATGTTTGAACGTGCCTCTCAGTGTTTGAACGTACCTCTCAGTGTTTGAACGTGCCTCTCAATGTTTGAAGGTGCCTCTCGGTGTTTGAACGTGCCTCTCAATGTTTGAAGGTGCCTCTCAGTGTTTGAACGTGCCTCTCAATGTTTGAACGTACCTCTCAGTGTTTGAACGTGCCTCTCAATGTTTGAACGTGCCTCTCAGTGTTTGAACGTGCCTCTCAATGTTTGAACGTGCCTCTCGGTGTTTGAACGTGCCTCTCAGTGTTTGAAGGTGCCTCTCAGTGTTTGAAGGTGCCTCTCAGTGTTTGAAGGTGCCTCTCAGTGTTTGAAGGTGCCTCTCAGTGTTTGAACGTGCCTCTCAATGTTTGAACGTACCTCTCAGTGTTTGAACGTGCCTCTCAGTGTTTGAAGGTGCCTCTCAATGTTTGAACGTGCCTCTCAATGTTTGAACGTGCCTCTCAATGTTTGAACGTGCCTCTCAGTGTTTGAACGTGCCTCTCAGTGTTTGAAGGTGCCTCTCAGTGTTTGAAGGTGCCTCTCATTGTTTGAAGGTGCCTCTCAGTGTTTGATGGTGCCTCTCAGTGTTTGAAGGTGCCTCTCAGTGTTTGAAGGTGCCTCTCAGTGTTTGATGGTGCCTCTCAGTGTTTGAAGGTGCCTCTCAGTGTTTGAAGGTGCCTCTCAGTGTTTGAAGGTGCCTCTCAGTGTTTGAAGGTGCCTCTCAGTGTTTGAAGGTGTCTCTCAGTGTTTGAAGGTGTCTCTCAGTGTTTGATGGTGCCTCTCAGTGTTTGAAGGTGCCTCTCAGTGTTTGATGGTGCCTCTCAGTGTTTGAAGGTGCCTCTCAGTGTTTGAAGGTGCCTCTCAGTGTTTGAAGGTGCCTCTCAGTGTTTGAAGGTGCCTCTCAGTGTTTGATGGTGCCTCTCAGTGTTTGAAGGTGCCTCTCAGTGTTTGAAGGTGCCTCTCAGTGTTTGAAGGTGTCTCTCAGTGTTTGAAGGTGCCTCTCAGTGTTTGAAGGTGCCTCTCAGTGTTTGAAGGTGTCTCTCAGTGTTTGATGGTGCCTCTCAGTGTTTGAAGGTGCCTCTCAGTGTTTGATGGTGCCTCTCAGTGTTTGAAGGTGTCTCTCAGTGTTTGAAGGTGCCTCTCAGTGTTTGAAGGTGCCTCTCAGTGTTTGAAGGTGCCTCTCAGTGTTTGAAGGTGCCTCTCAGTGTTTGAAGGTGCCTCTCAGTGTTCGGTCTTTGATCACACACTTTACATGTGAAAATATTTCACGTGCATGGTGTCTACATCAGCACTGAACTCTTATAAATACTTACAGGCCAGTCTTATCCCAGCAGTGTCAGCTTCTTGTAGTCTGCTGATGTAGCAGTGTCAGCGTCTTGTAGTCTGCTGATGTAGCAGTGTCAGCGTCTTGTAGTCTGCTGATGTAGCAGTGTCAGCGTCTTGTAGTCTGCTGATGTAGCAGTGTCAGCTTCTTGTAGTCTGCTGATGTAGCAGTGTCAGCGTCTTGTAGTCTGCTGATGTAGCAGTGTCAGCGTCTTGTAGTCTGCTGATGTAGCAGTGTCAGCGTCTTGTAGTCTGCTGATGTAGCAGTGTCAGCTTCTTGTAGTCTGCTGATGTAGCAGTGTCAGCGTCTTGTAGTCTGCTGATGTAGCAGTGTCAGCGTCTTGTAGTCTGCTGATGTAGCAGTGTCAGCGTCTTGTAGTCTGCTGATGTAGCAGTGTCAGCGTCTTGTAGTCTGCTGATGTAGCAGTGTCAGCGTCTTGTAGTCTGCTGATGTAGCAGTGTCAGCGTCTTGTAGTCTGCTGATGTAGCAGTGTCAGCGTCTTGTAGTCTGCTGATGTAGCAGTGTCAGCGTCTTGTAGTCTGCTGATGTAGCAGTGTCAGCGTCTTGTAGTCTGCTGATGTAGCAGTGTCAGCGTCTTGTAGTCTGCTGATGTAGCAGTGTCAGCGTCTTGTAGTCTGCTGATGTAGCAGTGTCAGCGTCTTGTAGTCTGCTGATGTAGCAGTGTCAGCGTCTTGTAGTCTGCTGATGTAGCAGTGTCAGCGTCTTGTAGTCTGCTGATGTAGCAGTGTCAGCGTCTTGTAGTCTGCTGATGTAGCAGTGTCAGCGTCTTGTAGTCTGCTGATGTAGCAGTGTCAGCGTCTTGTAGTCTGCTGATGTAGCAGTGTCAGCGTCTTGTAGTCTGCTGATGTAGCAGTGACAACGTCTTAGTCTTACCCAGTTCAGGGCAGGAGACATATCAGAGCTTGGGCAAATACAGGGATCGTTTACGGCACGCATATTCAAGTATTTAAAGTGTTAAATGTGTACTCAGTGGTGCAGAGGAGAGATACATGATAATATATACAGTGGGGTATGCTGTAATGAATCTAATTGGTTCATAACCTCGTTCGTTATAGAGGTAATCCGTTCCAGGCCCCCAAATACAACCACTTAACAATGAAAAATATAATTAAAATCTGTAAAAAAGTGCATAAATGTGCATTTAAACTCCTGAAATAAAGAATATCATTAATACTTGTAATAAAAATATAGTACAAAAAAATCAATACTGTAGTTTATCCTACCTTAGTGTTGATCATGTAGGACAGGAGGCAGAAGAGGAGAGAATTACTGAGAAGAGGTGGAAGGAGTGGAGTCATCCTTCCTGGTCCTCTTTGCTGACTCTCCTACAGGCAGTTCCTCCTAGCATCTTTTTGAACTTTTAAATATTTTCAGTTTTATAGGAAAAAACCGTTCGTTATGTAAATATTCGTTATATAAACCGTTTGTTATAACATACCCCATTGTACCTGGAAAATACTCGAGGGCCTGATCCCAGATCTGTACACTGACATTACATACTGGAGCGAGAGATATGGGAGGAAGTGCAAAATAAACCCCGTTAACAGCACGGGTGCAGTTGGCACAATAAGGGAACACTGTATCAACATCCGTGGTCCCAGATTATTCAACATCTTACCAGAAGATATCAGAAACACTGCTGGAAAGAGTGTAGAAGAGGAAATTTGACAAGTATCTTCACTAGGTGCCAGATCATCCAGGCAGTGATGGATATGTTCGGCGGTGGGCCTCCAGCAGCAACAGCCTGATAGACCTGGCAAGCATCAAACGAGCCAGGCCCATGGCCGGGCTTTTGGAGCAGACTCTTGGAACTCATCGAAGGTATATCAAAGGTATAAAGGTCTGCTGATTTAGCAGTGACAGTGTCTTGTAGTCTACCTGGAGGTTATTCCGGGGATCAACGCCCCCGCGGCCCTGTCCATGACCAGGCCTCCCGGTGGTTCAGGGCCTGATTAACGAGGCTGTTACTGTTATTTCCCTTATGGCTGGTGGAAAGCTGTTGAACAGTCTTGGGTCCCGGACACTTATTGTGTTTTCTCTAAGTGTACTAATGACGCCCCTACTTTTCATTGGGGGTATATTGCATCGCCTACCCAGTCTTTTGCTTTCGTAGGGAGTGATTTCTGTGTGCAGATTAGGGACCAGTCCCTCTAGGATTTTCCAGGTGTAGATTATGACGCATCTCGCCTGCACTCCAGTAAGTACAAGTTAAGTGCTTCCAAGCGTCCACAGTAGTTAAGGTGTTTTATGGAACTTATATGTTCAGTAAAGGTTCTCTGTACATTCTCTAGATCGGCAATTTCACCTGCCTTGAATGTAGGTGTTAATGTACAGCAGTATTCTAGCCTGGAGAGAACAAGTGATTTAATTAAAAAGGATCATCATTGGCTTGGCATCTCTTGTCTTGAATGTTCTCATTATCCATCTTATCATTTTCCTCGCAGTTGTGATATTGGCACTGTTGTGATCCTTGGAGGTGAGATCCTCAGACATTACCACTCGCAGGTCCTTCACATTACATTTCCGCTCTATTGTGTGCTTAGAGTTTGTAGTATACTCAGTTCTAGCTATTATTTCCGCCAAGTTCTAGCTATTATTTCTGCCAGTTTTCCATAACGGTGTAGTTGGAATTTGTCTTCATTGAACATCATATTGCTCTCAGTTGCCCACTGGAAAACTTGGTTTATATCTTCTTGGAGATTTGTCGTGTCGTCAATGGATGACACACTCATGCAGATCATATTATCATCTGCAAAGGATGATACGGTGCTATGGTTTACATCTCTTGTCTGTCTGATATGAGGATGAGGAACAGGATAGGGGCGAGTACTGTGCCTTGTGGAACAGAGCTCTTCACTATGGCAGCTTCCAATTTAACTCTGTTTACCACTACTCTTTGTGTTCGATTGGTTGGAAAGTGTGAAGATCCCTCTGCCCACTTTGCCAGTTATCCCTTTAGTACGCATTTTGTGTGCTATTACGCCATGATCGCACTTGTCAAAGGCTTTTGCAAAATTTGTGTATACTACATCTGCATTCTGTTGATTTTCCAGTGCATCCAAGACCATTTCATAGTGGTCCAGTAGTTGTGAGAGGCAGGAGCGACCTGCCCTGAACCTTTGTTGCCCTGGATTGTGCAATTCTTGGAAGTCCAAATGGTTTGCAATCCTGATTCTTAGAACTCTTTCAAAGATTTTTATGATGTTGGACGTTAAAGCTGTTGGTCTGTAGTTCTTAGCTGTTGCTTTGCTACCACCTTTATGGAGTGGGGCTCTATCCGTTGTTTTTAGTGACTGTGGAATCTCGCCTGTGTCTAAGCTCCTTCTCCATAGCATACTTAGAGCCCGCGAGAGAGGCTTCTTGCAGTTCTTGATGAACACAGAGTTCCACGAGTCTGGGCCTGGGGCTGAGTGCATGGACATTTTGTCAATGGCTTTCTCAAAGTCCAGTGGAGTTAGGGTTATGTCAGAAATTTGGCATACATTGACAGGGTCTTGAGGCTCATAAAATTTCTTTTTGGATTGTCTATCTTTAGACTGATTAGTGGCTCGCTGAACACAGTCATTTTGAGATTTCAGTATCTCATTCATTTCTTCGTTGTCATCTGCGTAGGCTCCATCTTGTCTGAGCAGGAGTCCTATACTAGATGTGGTTTTTGCCTTGTTTTTGACATATGAAAATAAGTATTTCAAATTTCTTCCAATTTTATTAATTGCTTTTAGCTCTTTACTCTTCTGGATCCTGTATGAGTCCTTTAACTTAAGCTCAATATTTTCCACTTCCCTGGTTAGCGCTTCCTTCCGTGTTTCAGGTAATCTGGCATTCTTGAGGAGCTCAGTGATTCTTCGCCTTCTCCTGTAGAGGGAGCGTCTCTCTCTTTCCAGTTTACTTCTTCTCTTCTTTTTTTTTTTTAGTCGAATATGCCTTGAACATATTTCTGTTTCCAGAAGGTTGATCTTTTCAAGGCACTGGTTAAGGTCCATGTTATTTAAGATATCTTCCCAATATGTTTCATTTAGGACATGGTTTACCTGGTCCTCATTGATGTTCTTGTTGTTGAAGTTGAATTTGGTGAAGGTACCCTCATAGTTATATGCATTTTACTGATCAGGACCCCTGGGCATGTAAGTCTTGACTTAGATTAGATTGTGATCAATATTAGTTGTTTTTGATATTATGTTTCTTACCAGGTCCTCATTATTTGTGACAATGACAGCATCTTGTAGTCTGCTGAACTAGTAGTGACAGTATCTTGTAGTCTGCTGAACTAGTAGTGACAGTATCTTGTAGTCTGCTGAACTAGTAGTGACAGTATCTTGTAGTCTGCTGAACTAGTAGTGACAGTATCTTGTAGTCTGCTGAACTAGTAGTGACAGTATCTTGTAGTCTGCTGAACTAGTAGTGACAGTATCTTGTAGTCTGCTGAACTAGTAGTGACAGTATCTTGTAGTCTGCTGAACTAGTAGTGACAGTATCTTGTAGTCTGCTGAACTAGTAGTGACAGCATCTTGTAGTCTGCTGAACTAGTAGTGACAGTATCTTGTAGTCTGCTGAACTAGTAGTGACAGTATCTTGTAGTCTGCTGAACTAGTAGTGACAGCGTCTTGTAGTCTGCTGAACTAGTAGTGACAGTATCTTGTAGTCTGCTGAACTAGTAGTGACAGTATCTTGTAGTCTGCTGAACTAGTAGTGACAGCGTCTTGTAGTCTGCTGATCTAGCAGTGACAGCGTCTTGTAGTCTGCTGAACTAGTAGTGACAGTATCTTGTAGTCTGCTGAACTAGTAGTGACAGCGTCTTGTAGTCTGCTGATCTAGCGGTGACAACATCTTGTAGTCTGCTGAACTAGTAGTGACAGCGTCTTGTAGTCTGCTGAACTAGTAGTGACAGTGTCTTGTAGTCTGCTGAACTAGTAGTGACAGCGTCTTGTAGTCTGCTGAACTAGTAGTGACAGTGTCTTGTAGTCTGCTGATCTAGCAGTGACAACATCTTGTAGTCTGCTGATCTAGCAGTGACAACATCTTGTAGTCTGCTGAACTAGTAGTGACAGCGTCTTGTAGTCTGCTGAACTAGTAGTGACAGTGTCTTGTAGTCTGCTGATCTAGCAGTGACAACATCTTGTAGTCTGCTGAACTAGTAGTGACAGTGTCTTGTAGTCTGCTGATCTAGCAGTGAAAACATCTTGTAGTCTGCTGAACTAGTAGTGACAGTGTCTTGTAGTCTGCTGAACTAGTAGTGACAGTGTCTTGTAGTCTGCTGATCTAGCAGTGACAACATCTTGTAGTCTGCTGAACTAGTAGTGACAGTATCTTGTAGTCTGCTGATCTAGCAGTGACAACATCTTGTAGTCTGCTGAACTAGTAGTGACAGTGTCTTGTAGTCTGCTGACCTAGCAGTGACAACATCTTGTAGTCTGCTGAACTAGTAGTGACAGTGTCTTGTAATCTGCTGATCTAGCAGTGACAACATCTTGTAGTCTGCTGAACTAGTAGTGACAGTGTCTTGTAGTCTGCTGATCTAGCAGTGACAACATCTTGTAGTCTGCTGAACTAGTAGTGACAGTGTCTTGTAGTCTGCTGATCTAGCAGTGACAACATCTTGTAGTCTGCTGAACTAGTAGTGACAGTATCTTGTAGTCTGCTGATCTAGCAGTGACAACATCTTGTAGTCTGCTGAACTAGTAGTGACAGTGTCTTGTAGTCTGCTGATCTAGCAGTGACAACATCTTGTAGTCTGCTGAACTAGTAGTGACAGCGTGTTGTAGTCTGCTGAACTAGTAGTGACAGCGTCTTGTAGTCTGCTGAACTAGTAGTGACAGCGTCTTGTAGTCTGCTGAACTAGTAGTGACAGCGTGTTGTAGTCTGCTGAACTAGTAGTGACAGCGTGTTGTAGTCTGCTGAACTAGTAGTGACAGCGTGTTGTAGTCTGCTGAACTAGTAGTGACAGCGTGTTGTAGTCTGCTGAACTAGTAGTGACAGCGTGTTGTAGTCTGCTGAACTAGTAGTGACAGCGTGTTGTAGTCTGCTGAACTAGTAGTGACAGCGTGTTGTAGTCTGCTGAACTAGTAGTGACAGCGTCTTGTAGTCTGCTGAACTAGTAGTGACAGCGTCTTGTAGTCTGCTGAACTAGTAGTGACAGCGTCTTGTAGTCTGCTGAACTAGTAGTGACAGCGTCTTGTAGTCTGCTGAACTAGTAGTGACAGCGTCTTGTAGTCTGCTGAACTAGTAGTGACAGCATCTTGTAGTCTGCTGATTTAGTACTGACAGCGTCTTGTAGTCTGCTGAACTAGTAGTGACAGCGTCTTGTAGTCTGCTGAACTAGTAGTGACAGCGTCTTGTAGTCTGCTGAGCTAGTAGTGACAGCGTCTTGTAGTCTGCTGAACTAGTAGTGACAGCATGTTGTAGTCTGCTGAACTAGTAGTGACAGCGTGTTGTAGTCTGCTGAACTAGTAGTGACAGCGTGTTGTAGTCTGCTGAACTAGTAGTGACAGCGTGTTGTAGTCTGAACTAGTAGTGACAGCGTGTTGTAGTCTACTGCACTAGTAGTGACAGCGTGTTGTAGTCTGCTGAACTAGTAGTGACAGCGTCTTGTAGTCTGCTGAACTATCAGTGACAGCGTCTTGTAGTCTGCTGAACTAGCAGTGACAGCGTCTTGTAGTCTGCTGAACTAGTAGTGACAGCGTGTTGTAGTCTGCTGAACTAGTAGTGACAGCGTCTTGTAGTCTGCTGAACTAGTAGTGACAGCGTGTTGTAGTCTGCTGAACTAGTAGTGACAGCGTGTTGTAGTCTGCTGAACTAGTAGTGACAGCGTGTTGTAGTCTGCTGAACTAGTAGTGACAGCGTGTTGTAGTCTGCTGAACTAGTAGTGACAGCGTGTTGTAGTCTGCTGAACTAGTAGTGACAGCGTGTTGTAGTCTGCTGAACTAGTAGTGACAGCGTGTTGTAGTCTGCTGAACTAGTAGTGACAGCGTCTTGTAGTCTGCTGAACTAGTAGTGACAGCGTGTTGTAGTCTGCTGATCTAGCAGTGACAGCGTCTTGTAGTCTGCTGATCTAGCAGTGACAGCATCTTGTAGTCTGCTGAACTAGTAGTGACAGCATCTTGTAGTCTGCTGAACTAGTAGTGACAGCATCTTGTAGTCTGCTGGTTCCTGTCTGCACTCTTTTACTCCAGATTCGTTTGTTTGTTTCTTTTCCAACAGTGACTTTCATCTTGAAGAAATAAGAAATATATTCGACACTATCATCATTGTTAATTTAAGAAGAGCATCGTGGACATTAGCATGCTCCTGGAGGCCCATGTGAGAGGCACTCCACTCACCTTTAACTTGTAATTCTTTCGTCATTGATTTATGCATGTGCATGTGTTTGTAGGGGGGGGGATAGAAGCAGGTCACTTTCAGACCTCAGACAGTTTATATCCAGTCATGAGAAGATACCTCAGAGAAAACTTCCCTTCATTTCTCTTGTTGCTACTTTTGCAACTTTGCACAACTCCTTAGGATGCACTGAGAAGTGTGAAAGTACTTGAGCTAAAGATCCCCCCCCCCGTGGCTTGTCTTACACACACACACACACACACACACACGCGATATATATATATATATATATATATATATATATATATATATATATATATATATATATATATATATATATATATATAAACACTGATCTCTGGCTGATGGAGACTCGAACCTACGAACCTTAGGACAAGGTACGCAGTGCTTTACCAATCTACCCACACTGGTTCGAGTCTCCATCAGCCAGAGATCAGTGTTTGTGTATATTTCGCATGCTCTCGCGAATTCCTTGCATATATATATATATATATATATATATATATATATATATATATATATATATATATATACACACATATATACACACACACACAAGGCAAGCAACGGGGAGGGGGTTGGAAATCTTTAGCTCAAGTACTTTCACACTTTTTAGTGCGTCATCAGGAGCTATGTAATGTTGCAAAGGCAACAACTGAAGCAGGGAAAGTTTTCTCAGAGTTGCTTCAGTTGCAACATTGCAGGGCTCCTGATGACGCACTGAGAAGTGTGAAAATATTTGAGCTAAAGTTTTAAACATCTTCCCCGTGGCTGTCTTGCATAGTCAAGATCGCCTGTATACGATTGTTTGCATTATATATATATATATATATATATATATATATATATATATATATATATATATATATATATATATATATATATATATATATATATATATATGTCGTGCCGAATATGCAGAACTTGCGATCTTGGCTTAAATAGCAACGCTCATCTTGCCATATAGGACAAGTGAAAATTTGTGTATGCAACAATTTTGCCAATCATTCTGAACCTAACGAAAAAAATATATTTCACTGTGTTTGTTTAGTATTAAATTACTGTAAACAAATCTAAAATATATTTAGTTGGGTTAGGCTAAAATAAATTGCTTTTGTTATAATAAGGTTAGGTAAGTTTTCTAAGATTCTTTTGGTGCAAAATTAAATTTTTTTACATTAACATTAATGAAAAAATATATCTTTAAATGTATAAAAGAAAATTTCAGAAAGGACTTAATTTTAAATGAGTTCTTGCTAATTGACCAGTTTTACGTATTCGGCACCACATATATATATATATATATATATATATATATATATATATATATATATATATATATATATATATATATATATATATATATATAATCAACTACAGGAAGACTGGCAAGGTTCCCCAGTGACGACAGAACAGTATCAACTATGTTCTGGCTGACAGAACAGTATCAACTGTGTTCTGGCTGACAGAACAGTATCAACTGTGTTCTGGCTGACAGAACAGTATCAACTGTGTTCTGGCTGACAGAACAGTATCAACTGTGTTCTGGCTGACAGAACAGTATCAACTGTGTTCTGGCTGACAGAACAGTATCAACTGTGTTCTGGCTGACAGAACAGTATCAACTGTGTTCTGGCTGACAGAACAGTATCAACTGTGTTCTGGCTGACAGAACAGTATCAACTGTGTTCTGGCTGACAGAACAGTATCAGCTGTGTTCTGGCTGACAGAACAGTATCAACTGTATTCTGGCTGACAGAACAGTATCAACTGTGCTCTGGCTGACAGAACAGTATCAACTGTGCTCTGGCTGACAGAACAGTATCAACTGTGCTCTGGCTGACAGAACAGTATCAACTGTGTTCTGGCTGACAGAACAGTATCAACTGTGTTCTGGCTGACAGAACAGTATCAACTGTGTTCTGGCTGACAGAACAGTATCAACTGGGCTCTGGCTGACAGAACAGTATCAACTGTGTTCTGGCTGACAGAACAGTATCAACTGTGTTCTGGCTGACAGAACAGTATCAACTGTGTTCTGGCTGACAGAACAGTATCAACTGTGTTCTGGCTGACAGAACAGTATCAACTGTGTTCTGGCTGACAGAACAGTATCAGCTGTGTTCTGGCTGACAGAACAGTATCAACTGTATTCTGGCTGACAGAACAGTATCAACTGTGTTCTGGCTGACAGAACAGTATCAACTGTGTTCTGGCTGACAGAACAGTATCAACTGTGTTCTGGCTGACAGAACAGTATCAACTGTGTTCTGGCTGACAGAACAGTATCAACTGTGTTCTGGCTGACAGAACAGTATCAACTGTGTTCTGGCTGACAGAACAGTATCAACTGTGTTCTGGCTGACAGAACAGTATCAGCTGTGTTCTGGCTGACAGAACAGTATCAACTGTATTCTGGCTGACAGAACAGTATCAACTGTATTCTGGCTGACAGAACAGTATCAACTGTGTTATGGCTGACAGAACAGTATGAACTGTGCCCTGGCTGACAGAACAGTATCAACTGTGCTCTGGCTGCATGACTCACGAAATCGTAATGACACGATTGCAAACAAACCATACCACGGGCGGGATTGAACCCGCAGTCAGAGAGTCTCAAAACTCCAGACCGTCGCGTTAGCCACTGGACCAGCTAGCCACAATAAGATTCGTCCAACTAGGTATATGAGCTAGAGTTCGTCACGGCCACGCTAGCTGGAGATTCGTCTGTAAAAACTTGCATTTGTGGTCACAGTGGTGCCTATGTTAACCTTCCTATGGTGTAGAAATATACCTAGTTGGACGAATCTTATTGTGGCTAGCTGGTCCAGTGGCTAACGCGACGGTCTGGAGTTTTGAGACTCTCTGATCGCGGGTTCTAACCCCGCCCGTGGTATGGTTTGTGCTCTGGCTGACAGAACAGTATCAACTGTGTCTGTTGTCACCCACGCTGTATCATGTCACCCACGCTATATCATGTCACCCACGCTGTATCATGTTGTCACCCACGCTATATGTCACCCACGCTATATCATGTCACCCACGCTGTTTCATGTCACCCACGCTGTATCACGTCACCCACTCTGTATCATGTCACCTACGCTGTATCATGTCACCCACGCTGTATCACGTCACCCACGCTGTATCACGCCACCCACACTGTATCATGTCACCCACGCTGTATCACGCCACCCACACTGTATCATGTCACCCACGCTGTATCATGTCACCTACGCTGTATCATGCCACCCACGCTGTATCATGTCACCCACGCTGTATCATGTCACCCACGCTGTATCATGTCACCCACGTTGTATCATGTCACCCACGCTGTATCATGTCACCTACGCTGTATCATGTCACCTACGCTGTATCATGTCACCCACGCTGTATCATGTCACCCACGCTGTATCATGTCACCTACGCTGTATCATGCCACCTACGCTGTATCATGTCACCCACGCTGTATCATGTCATCCACGCTGTATCACGCCACCCACACTGTATCATGTCACCCACGCTGTATCATGTCACCTACGCTGTATCATGCCACCCACGCTGTATCATGTCACCCACGCTGTATCATGTCACCCACGCTGTATCATGTCACCCACGCTGTATCATGTCACCCACGCTGTATCATGTCACCTACGCTGTATCATGTCACCTACGCTGTATCATGTCACCCACGCTGTATCATGTCACCCACGCTGTATCATGTCACCTACGCTGTATCATGCCACCTACGCTGTATCATGTCACCCACGCTGTATCATGTCACCCACGCTGTATCATGTCACCTACGCTGTATCATGTCACCCACGCTGTATCATGTCACCCACGCTGTATCATGTCACCCACGCTGTATCATGTCACCTACGCTGTATCATGTCACCCACGCTGTATCATGTCACCCACGCTGTATCATGTCACCCACGTTGTATCATGTCACCCACGCTGTATCATGTCACCCACGCTGTATCATGTCACCCACGCTGTATCATGTCACCCACGCTGTATCATGTCACCCACGCTGTATCATGTTGTGTAAATAAATTAATTGTTTTATATGGGGTGAAAAAAAATCCTATTTCGCAGTCTTTTTTTTTTTTTTTTTTTTTTTTTTTTTTTTTTTTTTTTTTTTTTTTTTTTTTTTTTTTTTTTTTTTTTTTTTTTTTTTTTTTTTTTTTTTTTAGCTTTTTATGGTTTTCGGAAACTCCAATTTTTTTTACATATTTATGGTTGGAAAAGCGTAAATTTCTTTCTGCTTCAGCCAACTTTTTTTTTCAATAATTTTTTGTTTTGTCTTTTTTTTTTGCATTAAGAACATGTATTGTGATCGATCATCTTTGGGTTTTCCCCCTCCGTTATTATTGTTGATTTGGTTTTTACCTAATAGTGCCACCAGCAGCAACAACCTGGTTGACCAGGCAAGCACCAGACGATCCTGGCCCATGACCGGTCTCCTGGAGTAGAAAAACTCTTGGAACTGGTCAGAGGTAAAAGTGGTCAGTAATAACTCGCATGGAGACAGAATATAAATACAGAATATAATTGGTCTGTATCTTTGGTTCCCCTTCTGGGATCCCTTTCTGGGATCCCCTTCTGGGATCCCCTTCTGGGATCCCCTTCTGGGATCCCCTTCTGGGTTCCCCTTCTGGGATCCCCTTCTGGGATCCCCTTCTGGGTTCCCCTTCTGGGATCCCCTTCTGGGATCCCCTTCTGGGATCCCCTTCTGGGATCCCCTTCTGGGATCCCCTTCTGGGTTCCCCTTCTGGGATCCCCTTCTGGGATCCCCTTCTGGGATCCCCTTCTGGGTTCCCCTTCTGGGATCCCCTTCTGGGATCCCCTTCTGGGATCCCCTTCTGGGATCCCCTTCTGGGATCCCCTTCTGGGATCCTCTTCTGGGATCTTTTTCTGGGATCCTCTTCTGAGTCTCTATCCATGTGGACTGTTAGTGAACACTGGAAAATGTTCATTGATCTTTAGTTATCCAAAGTTAAAGGTATATCAGAGGTAGGAGAAAAGAAAAAGATTTGCACAGCAGACACCTTGAAGCCTATTGGCGATGCTCCAGCCTCATGTTGGCTTGGTAACTCACCCTCCTTGACTCTCACTCCAGGTTTCTTGGAACATCTCATGTCTGTGGTGCTTCCTACCAACCTCGTGAAGATTTCATGAGTTTTACATGTGTTGTATAGTCACTGGAACCTTTGTTGTGGTTATTGGGAGTCAGATCAAATTATCTGAATGTTTGTTGTTAGTTTCTAACAATTTGATATTTTCAAGTGTTTTGATTCAGGAAAATCTGTAAGTTTTCTTTTTTTTTTTTTTGTCAAGACATCATAGTGGTTTTAAATGTATTATTGCATCAGTTGTATACAAAACTGAAAGATGACTGAGACACATGTGCAGCACCTGGGTACCTTTATTGTAGATGCACAGTGTTGCACACTTGTCTTCGCCTAGCCCATGTACGTTGGTCCTTGAACTTTGTAGTTGTTCAGGAACTTTTTTTCGTGATCTGCAAACTTTTTTTTTTCTGGTAATACCTTGTGGTACTCCAGGAACTGTTCTAGGGAACAAGTCCTTCTAGGGTGAGAGGTAAGGGAGGAGACGCAAAGTAAGGAAAAGTAAAGGAATACAAGAAACACAAATACAGAACACTTGTGTTAACATGTGTAGTCCAACATTCGTTATCTTTCTACCAACGGGTATAAGAAATGTCATTAGATTTTAGAAGCTTTCAAGAAAGGACGAGACAACTTCCTTTAGGAGCTGTGTGATTTTGTAGGTTGTGAGAGATGTTTAGGCATGTGTGCCATAGGCAACAATAACCTAACTGGTCAGTGATCAGGCTGTCTCCAAGAAAGTCACGTCTGATCTGCGGGAGTAGAAATACTCTCGAAACTGGTCACGGATCTGAAAATTGTTTGCTAGCAGTGAAATTTTTATTTCCTCTGGAATTGACTGCTACTGGAACCTTTTGCTGCCCTTCAAACACTTGGTTGTGGAACATTTGACCAGGTTAGAATATTTTGTATGAATGGAACGTTGAGGTGGTTGTAAAGGCTTTCCATGGACCTAGAGTCTTTTATACATAACTGTGATTGGTTTCGATAGTTCTACTTTGGAAGCACGTTCTGAGACCATACTTGGTTCTTCACTGCCTGATCATACAAGCTGTTACTCTTGTTACTTTGTTCAAAAGGTGATCTTGAGAATTGGTAGAGGTCTTGAATCATCGTAATGTTTGTTGTTAGAGAGAGGTCCCTCTCTTCCTCCTGGAACTTTGTTGCTCTTTTTCCTGGAGTAAATCTGGAACATTATTGTACTAAACTAATGTTAATAGATTTTTGGTAATGAAGTTGTGATACTGGAGATATGAAATGGACTCAGATTCTCTCATTTGTGTGTGTGGGGGGGGGGGGTCGAGGCGTAGCCTTGAATACCATGTACTCATTGTACTGGGTTTGTAAACTTTACTACCGAGGAAATCTTCAAGTGGTACTGCAGACTTTGTCCTCCTGGATGTTTGTAGTGAAAGTGAAACCTTCTGATGATGTCAGACATAGTTTCCAGAACTTCTTGAAGAATGCGGCAGTCCGGAAGTTTTGTAATATGGTAGAAACCGGTTTAGGCTTGAGTAACCTTGCTGTGGTTAGGTAAGATAAACTGATGGTGCTGACATCTCCAGTAATGTTTGGTCACAGTGTCACCTTTTAAAGACCGCTTCACTCTTTACGACCGCTCTCTTATTGTATGATAGTTTTAGTCTAACCTTACATGACATTATTATCATCATCATCATCATCATCATCATCATCATCATCATCATCATCATCATCATCATCATCATCATCATCATCATCATCATCATCATCATCTAAGCGCTAAGACCGTAAGGGTCATACATCGCCTTGTAATCAGATTTAATGTCAGGACATGATGCTTTGGAATACCTTGGATGAAGAGCCCTTCATGAGCATCAAGGTTCATCCTCCTACATCCTTGATACATGCAAGAGTACTTGAAGAGCGATAACCTTAGAGTAGTTTCTTGGTCTTATGATTACTTAATAACTGTTGAAGTTTTCAGTGAGGAAGATTTGTTAGTTTAACATTTCCTGAGATGACCGAGTCAGGAATTATGTAGCAGTAGTGTCTGAAGTGATGGTATGAGATGAGTGAGCCTGGAGGGAGGTTTATCTGGAATCTATCTGGCGTCGATTCCAGGGGTCACCGCCTTCGCACCTTGGTCCCAAACCAGGTCTGATCGACCAGCTGTTGGTGCCTGATACACACAGTTCAACGTATACACCACAGCACAGCCGATGAGACACTGATTTAAATAACTTATCAGATTTCCTCTTGAATACAGTCAAAGATTTGTTGACAATTCCTCTTATGCACGAAGGGACCCTAGGGTGTTGAAGAGTCTTACTCTTGTTGAGTTTTTTTAATATACCTAGTGTGCCTCAGCTCTTCATTAGAGGTATTTTGCACGTCTGCCAAGCCTCTTTCATGTGGAGTGATTTCAGTGTGCAAGTTTGGGACCAGTCCCACCAGAATTTTCTGATGTAAATTGTAATGTATCTTTCTCGCCTACGTTTCGAGGAATACAGTTCAGGAAACTTTAAGCTTTCCCAGTAGTTCAGTTGTGTGACAAAATTTATAAAATTTTTACAATAATAATAATGGCCACACAGCTGTGCTGTACGTTTTCCAGCTGTGCCTTTTATGGGGCCGTCAGAATACAACAATATTCCAGCCTGGAGAGAAGTAACGTGAGGAGAATCATTATTGGTTTGACATCTCTTGCACTGAATGTTCTAGCTATCCAGCCTATCATTTTCCTTGTGGTTGGAATAGTAACATTGTTGATTCTTGGTGTGAGACTGCCATTGTCACTCCCAGTGTTGGATGATTCGAGTTTGACTTGTCATAAGTTTCAATCTTTATTACCTCAAATCTTCCATGGCGGAGAAAGTAAAATTTGTGCTTCTTGAACATAACATTACACTGTTGTCAGTGGTCCACTTTAAACTTGGGTTATATCTACTTGAAGGTTTGCTGTGTCCTCATTAGATGCTACTCTCATAAAAGAAGTCTAGTCTCGACAGTACAGGATGTTATGGAGCTGTGCTCAATATCTTTGTCACATACGTGAATGAGAAACAGAAGTCGGGCGAGTACTGTGCCTTGAGGAACAAGACTTTCACTTTGGCAGCCTCCATTTTCAGTGTTACCTCTCGCTCTCTGAATCTTATTTGTTAAGAAATTAAATATTTACCTGGCCACTTTTGGAGCAGTAGTGGGTGATGTGTTGGTATGTGAGGCTGGCTGGTACCTTCCCTGACGTGGTCAAGATGAGTTGGTGAGCACATCATTGTGTATGCAAGTCCATGCCGCACTGGTTAAAGTGACCAGCTAACTAAATTATTTACCATGGAGTCTAGTCCACTACGTAGTGTACCAGACTCTGATAGTCTGGGAAGTCTATCCCACTACGTAGTGTACTAGACTAATAGGCTGGGATTCACAGGGCTTATGAGAAGGGGGAAGAGGTTTCAGCCGGTACATTGGTCCGGGGTCCGGCTGTGAATCTCTGAAGGGGCCCCTTAGCCCATAGACGTTTTATTTTGATTTTTCATTTAATTTTTTGGTAATTTCAAATATATTTAGTTTTTTTTAATAATTATGTAAAGTTCACTTAGACTTCTGAATTCTGGTTGTTGATCATCGCTGACATTGACATTGTCTCCAGGAAGGCCACCATGACAATCTCCAGGAAGGCCACCATGACAATCTCCAGGAAGGCCACCATGACAATCTCCAGGAAGGCCACCATGACAATCTCCAGGAAGGCCACCATGACAATCTCCAGGAAGGCCACCATGACAATCTCCAGGAAGGCCACCATGACAATCTCCAGGAAGGCCACCATGACAATCTCCAGGAAGGCCACCATGACAATCTCCAGGAAGGCCACCATGACAATCTCCAGGAAGGCCACCATGACAATCTCCAGGAAGGCCACCATGACAATCTCCAGGAAGGCCACCATGACAATCTCCAGGAAGGCCACCATGACAATCTCCAGGAAGGCCACCATGACAATCTCCAGGAAGGCCACCATGACAATCTCCAGGAAGGCCACCATGACATTATATAACATATATGTACTACGTCTTTCAGGTCCAGGAACACAAGTTCTTGTTTGAAAAAATCCATTAGTACCATTAGTACATAAAATAAATTTTGGAGAATCAGAACTGAAACCTTGTGAGATATTTCCAAATGTTTGTGTTAGTTTGAGAATATTGTTGACAATTCCAGGAACAGTAGTTCGGCAGAAAGTTCTTTTAGCAAACTCAGATATATCTACTGTGTCAAACCCGACTTGTTGATTTAGCAAGACTGAGTATTGAATCAAACATTCCATGAGAAATTGATTTTGAAAGTGTTAATAGAATTTTTTTCAGTCAAAAAATCCAGAAAAACTTTTTTCACTAAGTAGTCTAAGTAAAAATTTAATTTTTAAACATTTATTTTACTTTGAAAGAGCCTATTAGACGTTTAAAATTTTGGGCACTTGTATAGTTATAGGTCAAAATTTTCCAAAAGCCATAAAATATATATCAGGTATTTTGCTGCGCGGGAAATAAAGCATGAAAGTTGACCAATAGTTTTATGGGACTTTAAATTCTCAATTTCGAGAGAAGCCTCAGCCTGTGCCCAGGGGACCTCAGCCTGTGCCCAGGGGGCCTCAGCCTGTGCCCAGGGGACCTCAGCCTGCCCCAGGGGACCACAGTCTGCCCCCAGGGGACCTGAGCCTGCCCCAGGGGACCTCAGCCTGTGCCCAGGGGACCTCAGCCTGTGCACAGGGGACCTCAGCCTGCCCCCAGGGGACCACAGTCTGCCCCCAGGGGACCACAGCCTGCCCCCCAGGGGACCTCAGCCTGCCCCCCAGGGGACCTAAGCCTGCCCTCAGGGGACCCACAGCAGTCTTGTTCCGTCTTGCAAAATTTCTCCTGTAGGCCCTGGCTGGGAATCCTAGCTTCCTAGCCTACTACACCCTGCCCCCTCAACTCCCATTCTCTCTCCTTGCCTCTTTCTCCATCACCCTCCATTTTCTCCCTCACTCCCCTTCCCCCATCTTCTCCCTCCTAATTAAAACCTGCTGAGAAACACCGAGAGTTATGGAAGCTATTAATGAATGTTGTGGGGGAGACGGTGTTTGAGAAGGAGGCGGTGTGTGGGAGGCAGTGTGCGAGTGAGGCGGTGTGTGGGAGGCAGTGTGCGAGTGAGGCAGTGTGCGAGTGAGGCGGTGTGTGGGAGGGAGGCAGTGTGCGAGTGAGGCGGTGTGTGGGAGGCAGTGTGCGAGTGAGGTGGTGTGTGGGAGGCAGTGTGCGAGTGAGGCGGTGTGTGGGAGGGAGGCAGTGTGCGAGTGAGGTGTTGCGTGGGAGGGAGGCAGTGTGTGAGGTGGTGTGTGGGAGGGAGGCAGTGTGCGAGTGAGGTGTTGTGTGGGAGGGAGGCAGTGTGCGAGTGAGGTGTTGTGTGGGAGGGAGGCAGTGTGTGAGGCGGTGTGTGGGAGGGAGGCAGTGTGCGAGTGAGGTGTTGTGTGGGAGGGAGGCAGTGTGTGAGGTGTTGTGTGGGAGGGAGGCAGTGTGTGAGTGAGGTGGTGTGTGGGAGGGAGGCAGTGTGCGAGTGAGGTGGTGTGTGAGAGGGAGGCAGTGTGTGAGTGAGGTGGTGTGTGGGAGGGAGGCGGTGTGTGGGAGGCAGTGTGCGAGTGAGGCGGTGTGTGGGAGGGAGGCAGTGTGGGAGGGAGGCAGTGTGCGAGTGAGGTGGTGTGTGGGAGGGAGGCAGTGTGCGAGTGAGGTGGTGTGTGGGAGGGAGGCAGTGTGTGAGTGAGGTGGTGTGTGGGAGGGAGGCAGTGTGTGAGTGAGGTGGTGTGTGGGAGGGAGGCAGTGTGCGAGTGAGGCGGTGTTTGGGAGGGAGGCAGTGTGTGAGTGTGGTGGTGTGTGGGAGGGAGGCAGTGTGCGAGTGAGGTGGTGTGTGGGAGGGAGGCAGTGTGCGAGTGAGGTGGTGTGTGGGAGGGAGGCAGTGTGCGAGTGAGGTGGTGTGTGGGAGGGAGGCAGTGTGTGAGTGAGGTGGTGTGTGGGAGGGAGGCAGTGTGCGAGTGAGGTGGTGTGTGGGAGGGAGGCAGTGTGTGAGTGAGGTGGTGTGTGGGAGGGAGGCAGTGTGCGAGTGAGGTGGTGTGTGGGAGGGAGGCAGTGTGCGAGTGAGGCGGTGTGTGGGAGGGAGGCAGTGCGAGTGAGGTGGTGTGTGGGAGGGAGGCAGTGTGCGAGTGGGGTGGTGTGTGGGAGGGAGGCAGTGTGTGAGTGAGGTGGTGTGTGGGAGGGAGGCAGTGTGCGAGTGAGGCGGTGTGTGGGAGGGAGGCAGTGTGCGAGTGAGGTGGTGTGTGGGAGGGAGGCTGGATATTATGTGTCAGTGGTTCCTGAGATCATCGCCCCCGCTTCCTGGTCTCAGACCAGACCTGCTTGATAGTCTGGTCAGTGAGTTCTACTTTAGGTGTTCAGTAGCTCTGTGGAGTTGTGCGCACTGCCTTTAGTTTGCCTTTAGTCTGTTCCCTATATCTTCGGCCAGTTCTACACCAGGCATCCTGGTTGATATCGAGATAAGTGTGGCTATTGGTGTTAGCAGCACGTATTTCAGTGGAGGCACCACACTCCGGCTTGCTCAAGATAACTTTTAAGAATATTGTCAACAGGATGTTGACTGACCTTGCTTATCCCACAAGCTATTGATCTACATACATACATACACTCACATGCATATATACAAGAAGCAGTGTTTATCCTTATATTGTTCCCGGTGTATATTAGCAACCAGACAATAGGAATTGACCTCTTCATACCCTTGTTTGCAGATGATGCCAAAATAACGAGGCGAATACAAACTGAAGACGATGCAAGACTATACATGAATAGAATAAATAGTTACTGGAATTGAACTGCAGGAAAAACGAAAGTCACGTAGCCGGGAGACTGGAAAAGTAGATGGAGAGGGAATCATCCACAAGATCAGAAATGTCGTTGCTGTCCCCATTAGCTTTGTCCTGTATATTTCTGACCCCCAGAAAAAGAAACTACATGATAAGTGCCTTAGGAAAAGACAACGGGAAGGCAAGACAACCCATATGATACAAAGACTGGACATAAAACTGTGAGCTTATCGAAAGGCTTATATTGAGCTTGAGGAGAAGACGTGCAAAACAAAGTTTCAGAGGTTTAAACAGATGTAAAGGGAGACACAAGCAAAGAACAAACAATTTGGAACAGATATAAGCACAAAACAAAATTATATACAGGGAAACAAATAGAAGAACTAGGATTGATTATGTATGGGTATGAAGGGACGCTGAAAGACAATTTCAAAATAATGTAGCAGACAAGGCTAAGACAAATGTGAGTGTAAGAGATCAAGTATATAAAGTGTAGAAGGGACACTCACAGTAGATGAGAGATCTATGAGGAATAAAACAAACAATAAAGAAGGTGTGATATAAATGGTTTAGAAAACTGAGAAGTTGAAGAATGAGACATTTGTGCAACATTTGGGAATCTTTATTGGGGAAACGTTTCGCCAGCCAGTGACTTCCTCAGTCCAGTACAGAGAAGAGCGGTGGAAGATGAGTATTCCGAAATGTTGCACAAATGTCTCATTCAAAACAGGAAGTATTCAGAGAAAAACACATGGTAGCAAGGCACATGACAGCACAGATCAACCTACGCTGGAAGCAACTCGCACAACCAAGAACAAAGTGAAGATAATGAAGGAACTGAACGTGATAAAAGCAATAACTAACAACATATTCCCACGAGTATTGAATAATTGTGCGAGCCCATAGCTACGATATTCAAGAAGTCGCTATAGACGGGACAGCTACTGGATATCTGAAATATAGTTTCTGTAGTCCCTCTTATTAATAAGGACTACAGGAGTCACTGAATTATAAGACACTTTAATCTTTATGCATCTTGTCCAAAGTAATGATGATGATAATGGTAAAATTACCCACAAAATGTTAGGTAAATGGTCACAGATGCCACATTAGTTGCACCTGTGTCCATTTACCTAACAAAGTAATGAAGATTATCATGAGGAGGAGGAGGAGGTGGAGGAATACTGGAGGACCTAAGGTGAGGTAAAGTCATCATTGAAAATCAACACAAGTGCAGAGACGTGAGAATCTCTCGGACGAGCCATTTTGAATGTTATAACATAATTGAAATCATTAAGAGAGACAGATATGGAATTTGTCTTCGTGAAGTGCAAGAAAGCATTTGACGCAGTTTTCCACCAGAGATTGATCCACAAGCTTGAAGGGCCAATATGAGTGAAAAGGGAAAATCATCTCGTGAATCAAGACATACCTGAAAGACGGTGGACAATGAGAGATGATAATGGGCAAGTGTGGCAAGTGGAGTCCACCAACGATCAGTGCTCGGGCTGCTAGTCTTCCTGATCTAAGTAGTACACAACGTGTCAGATGAGAGTGAATACTGTGTATCTGTACAGCAGGTAGCACCACTGTTTTGGTTCGTGTATGAGGTTAAGATCCACAGAGTGGATCTTAACTTCATACTATAGTGTCACATCACTATGGGAGCTTCCAGCACCTCGGAAGGGATAGTGTGCATACTGATCAAATATATTGGCTCACTCTTCATCTTATAGCTGTCCCTTTTTCAAATATATCACCTTAATATTGCTTCCCCAACACCAAGCAGCCAGGTACACACCAAACCATGCGTTCATGTTTGTGGATCTTTTGTGAACTCTGAAATTTTAGTTCATTTGTAAACCTTGTGTTTGTGGATTTTTTTTTTTTTTTGTAATCTGTGTAGTCCTTGGTAACTATTTTTTTGCTTGAGTTCCTGTCAAAGATTTTGGTGCACCTTTCATTTATCTCTTCTGTGGCCAGCATCGTACAGTGTAAGTACAATGACTGTGTATAAATGGTTTAGAAATCCAACAAGTTGATAAATGAGACACTAGTGAAACATTTGGGAATCTTCTGGAAACTTTTCGGCAGCCAGTGGCTTCACTCCAGTGTACTGGACTGAAGAAGCCAATGTGTGGCGAAAGGTTTCCAAAATAAAGATTCCCAAATGTTTCACTGGTGTCTCATCAAGTACACTGACTGCTGGCCAGCACCACACAGTGTAAGTATACATATATTACATTAAGTATCGCAATACTTCGGTATTTCCATCGATAATTCTTGGAAGACAACACAAGTGATGGACGGTGGCCTCAGTTTCCCGGGAAACATAAGAGCCAGAGTGACGTAAGGTTTCGGAAAGCTCATTATGCAGGTGTAAACTTCATCTTGTGTAATAATTAAGTGTTAAGTTCTTTTTGTCGCGTGTTGGTGTGTCCCCGGGAACCTTCCCTGCAAGTGTTAGATTGATCTTACGTAATGAGTGTTTCTTCTCGGTTTGTACACTAAGGGAGATCTCCACGTGTGTCTCAGAGGTCTCCGACTGTTTAGTGTGTGAACGATGCTGCACATACTTTCACTTGTAACCTTCTCTTTCTTATTGTATTCGAATTTGTTGGAAGGTTAAAAATTATTTAGTTTGCATAAGGTCTGAGAATGCTGTCATTTTGGACAAACAGAAAAGTCATCCTCCATATATCTCGACCATATTTGATCAGAAAGTGAAGGCTGTCTTAATAATTCACTCTCAAAGAATTCTATAAAAAAATAAAATTAGCCAGGATTGGGTCTGTAGATTTCTCGCTACACTATCGTAGGTCTGCCCGTAAAAAGTATCTTTAATAAGAAATACATTAACTATAACACAATTACAATAACTTGATGATTTTGCTGCTTTAAAAAGGTTTCTACTTTGACTTCGTCTCTGGTAAAGAATTAACATCCCAGTTGGCAAATTTCCATCTTGTCAAGTTTAAGTCATCCAATTGTAGGAGGCAGGAGTTATTACCAGAAAGTACAGTTTTCTAATTTTCCATTAATTGCTTCCGAAGGCTTTAGTTTTTCTGAACGCCTAATCCGATCAGCTACAAATTTTCAACCTTTGTGAAGTATAGCTAGAGGAAGGTTCGTGGAACAATTGGCATGTGTAAGTGCTCTCTGCTCAGTTATACATGGGCCATTCCCTAGCTTGGTGTCCATGCGATTACCCTAGAAAGCCTCAGCTGGTAGGCTTCATACGTTAAACACTGGTGTATCCTACTTGGAAGAATCCTGGCACTGTCAGTGAAGTGGGTAGGTGTCAGCGGAGTATTCTTCTGAATGGCTTCAATCTGATTTACATATGTATGTTATGAAATGGGTGAAACATTCTTGTGTTTAGGCTTTGTAGGTGCAAATCTCTGAATGTTCTAACCTAATTAATAAACTGATGTTGTTGGGTTCTGTACATTAGCAGAAGAATACACAGCTTCTGCTGGCGTTATTAGTTAATTGTTTATTGGGGAATACTGAAGATTAAGACACAAACTACGAAACAAGAGAATCAACTAATGGTTTGCATAAGATGGTGTTACAGTCCTGACTTAAAGAAGACAGAGCTGATGCTGGGGACACTGGTAGGATGAATCATAGTCTTGATGAATTAGACATTTGTGCAACACATGGATATCTTTATTGTGGAAACGTTTCGGCAACCAGTGGCTTTCTCAGTCCGGTACAGAGAAACGGTGGAAAGTTTCCACAATAAAGATACCCAAGTGTTTCACAAGTGTCTAATTCATCATCCTGTTGGTTCTCTGAACCATTTATGTACATTGTGTCAGTCTTGCCTTCCCAAAGATGTAATAAGTACCATTTTTTCTTACACTAATCTGTTTTACAGGCTAAGAGTTGTGATCGTACCTCAGCTAATTTGAAGGATTTGTAAGGGATGCGACCCATGACAGTCGACTTGCCCCAGGGTACCTACTGACTTCTAGGTAAACAAGGACAGCAGGTGTAAGGAAACATGCACGTTTCTACAGGGAATCGAATCACAGCCACTCAGTATGTGAGCTAAGCGCGCTACCAACTGAGCCATGGGACAGCGGTCTCAGATACGGCAGATGGAGGAGTGAACCACTGGGGATGACAGAGCCGACACTGAGTATAGTCGAACAGAATGTAAATAAGAGTGCAAGTTATGTCCCATTTTATTATGAAGAAGTCTTCGCCAGGAACTTCATCTGTGTAGGGGTTTTAGCATACAGACAAGCTGGGTCATAGTATAAGTGAACTGTAATGGGACTTAGCTTGTGACTATACTGTTCCGCAACCACTTCCAGAAAGTTCTTGGAGTCGTCGATGCAACTGTAACCGCACAGGGGCTGTAAGGGATTGGGGGTATAAGTATAGTTACCCCTAGGGGGGTGTTGCGTCAGTATTTCTTTGAATAACTGAATACTGACTGGATCCTTATACTGACTTGTTTGGGCTAAAAAGCCCTCTTGTCACCGAGTATATGGTGATAAATCTAGCCATCTGGTGCACAGCTGACCTAACTAGTCTCATTAATTACTAAACCTACATGGGTGTCTGTATCGGACCCATATGTTTACTCGGATATCGTTGTCTTGATTGAGTGTAGCTGTATAGCCCTTGTGGCTTAGCGCTTCTTTTTGATTATAATAATAATTGATTAAGTGTACACGTCATCCAGTCTGGAAATTCGCAACATTCGCTGTTACACTGGTCATCAAGATTTGTCTATGGTTCACAGTCATATCACCAAAGAAGCTGATCACACGTCTCTGTAATTGTTCTGCTGTGTCCGTTGAGATTCTTTTATTAACAAAATGAGCAATCACTAAAGTCTTTGGTATTACAGTGTGACGCACGAGTTGTCTCGACGAAGTCTAAAAGGAATCCCGCAGCGCCCCTCACTGGCCTGACTTGCCCTCATATAAAGGATTCACTGACACCAGTGTTTTGTCCTTCTTTGCTAAAACTGCAACAATTTGCAGCACAAATACTTGATTTTTTGATATCTCGATCAATGAGAGTTCATTGTCTCACATGTGAATAAAGTGAGGTAGAAGTTTTCCTGTACCTTTCCTGTTGAGGTACAGAGATTATTACTCTTGTTAACTCACATTGGTTGCAACACTGGTCTATTGGAAAGAGGTGACGTGACCTGTGACTGATACACGCTGGTTAAACATCTGCTTGTAATTACTTGATGTGGAAGTAAACAAGATGCCATTGCCCCTTCCGAGAGGGTTGGGCCCCTCAGGGCTGAAAAGGGACCGATACCTCCCTCCTGGAGAAATTTTCCCCACAGTCTGTGTGAACTGGTAGTCTCCGGAGGAGCAAACTTCTTCACAGTAATATGCCGTAACCAACACTGTGTATATGTTTATATACATAATGTCGGTATAGTCTACCGTTGTATTGCACAGTTGAACAAGTGAGTGGAGCTTCACTAACCGTGGTTTATCCTGCTATAACGCATCATGCGACATTGCTCGCCGTTTGGGTGATATGCGCCAAACTTGCTGAACTCTCAGGAGTGTATACTGAAGTGAGACGAAGGGTGACCCAGGGCAGGGTTTAAGGAGTACGAGACAGTAGAGAATGAATTGTCTCTTATGTTACTCGCATGGGGAGTTAGGGAGCTGGCTCGTAGGTGGCGCTGACACACGTGTTCCTATAAGAGTGTAGAGGAAAAATAATAAAGGCCAAAAGCTCTTTGATTCTAATATGATCATTGATACCTTCGTATGAACCTTTCTTTTGATCATGACCGTCTCCTCACCTCTCTTGACATGATCTTGACCCTCTCCTCTACTCTCTTGATCTGGTTTTGACTGTCTCCTCATCTCCCCATGACCTGGTATCTAGCTTTTCTTTTTCATTTTCCTCACTGGTCATTTGATAATGGTCCAAGACAGATCGAAACGTCGTTTAGCTTTCATTTATAATTTGAATTTTTCTTTTTGTGAACTGTTGAAGCCAGGATATTATGACTTACACTTGTTAATAATGTCTTCAAGTCATATGATAAATCGACTATCCATTGTTTCCTTGTTCTGGTTCCTCCCTGGTAAATATTTATTACTTAACTATATATGGCTGTGGGAGGTCGAGTCCCAGCCTCTGGCTCCACCTCTCAACCACTCACAGAAACGGACACTCATAATCCGTGGTTTACCGGGCCCTGCCATGCCTGCTCTTGAGGCTGTGCACTTGTTTACGTGCGTAACACTAGTGTAAAAGTTGGGTAGCAACGACCAGTCGGTCAGGGAGCCAAATGTGACCTTTGGAGGGCGTTTTGAAGGCCTTGCAGCCAAGGCGGCTGCGGTGTGCTGTTGAACTTGACGAAGGCCGCCGTCACCGCCACCACCGCCGCCACCGCCGCCACCACCACAAAGAACAACAACGTCATTTTTTTTTTTTTTACCTACAACATGTGCACTTGCTGAACTTGATTCACACTTCTGATGCAACTTGAAAAAAAAAGAGCTGTTGTCTTGTTTTAAGGGAGTCTAAGACATCATTACTGTTGTATAAACATCACAGTTGATGTTATATATTTCAGAAACGAGTTGTCGTAATTTGTAATCAAGTTCGCCATCAGAATTCCGCTGTAAGGGTAAAAATTGCCAGGAATCTCAATGTCTGGTGTTACTTGGTGGAGAAGGGTTATTACCCATAGATCACCTGGAGGTAGGTGCGGCCCACCCGCACCTACCTCCGCACTCACCAGTCTTGATAAAAACATTCTCAAGACCTATTGGAGAAACACTTGTTTGAAAACCTTCCAGTACCTGAATTTAATATTCTGATCAAAATGCAAAATACTACCAAATATATGCTTTTATATATATATATATATATATATATATATATATATATATATATATATATATATATATATATATATATATATATATATATATATATTTATAGGATGGGGTCCACCTCTGGTGTAAATTGTGGGACCCATAGCCTCGGAGAAGTGGATAAAAAGGCTTCAAGGAAGAATATTTGGGTTTCTTCCTGAAGCCGTTTGAATATTCCACTTCCCCTACCACCCCATCTTTTAAACTAATTTTTTTTTTACTAATAGGAATATTTTATTACATAATATGGCACAGAAGATTTAAGAGATACATTGTTAATATAAAGGTGGCATATACGGTACATGTTGTTACGTGTGTATCACCGATTATAAGGCGAAAATCTCATCCAGCTCCTCAGTCGTGCCGAATAGGCAGAACTTGCCATCTTGGCTTAAATAGCAACGCTCATCTTGCCATATAGGACAAGTGAAAATTTGTGTATGCAATAATTTCGCCAAAATCATTCTGAACCTAACGAAAAAAAATATGTTTTATTGTGTTTGTTTAGTATTAAATTATTGTAAACAAATCTAAAATATATTTAGTTGGGTTAGGCTAAAATAAATTGTTCTTGTTATAATAAGGTTAGGTAAGTTTTCTAAGATTCTTTTGGTGCAAAGTTAAAAATTTTTATATTACATTAATGAAAAAATATATCTTTAAACGAGTTTAAATGAGTTCTTGCTAAGTGACCAGTTTTACATATTCGGCACGATATATGTATGTCGTGCCGAATAGGCAGAACTTGCGATCTTGGCTTAAATAGCAACGCTCATCTTGCCGTATAGGACAAGCAAAAATTTGTGTATGCAATAATTTCGCCCAAATCATTCTGAACCTAAAGAAAAAAATATATTTGATTGTGTATGTTTAGTACTAAATTATTGCAAACGTATTTAAAATATATTTAGTTGGGTTAGGCTAAAATAAATTGCTCTTGTTATAATAAGGTTAGGTAAGTTTTCTAAAATTCCTTTGGTGCAAAATTAAAAAATTTTACATTAACATTAATGAAAAGATATATCTTTAAACGTATAAGAGAAAATTTTAGAAAGGACTTAATTTTAAACGAGTTCTTGCTAATTGACCAGTTTTACATATTCGGCACGACATATATATATATATATATATATATATATATATATATATATATATATATATATATATATATATATATATATATGCAGGTTCAATAAAAGCCCACATGGAGACAGAGTCAGAAGGGGTCGAAATATACAGTTCAATCAGTCTTCTGTGAGTTTGTCTCCATGTGGGTTTTTATTATTAAGTATTGACAAGTGTTCATTAAATGTGCAGGTACATGCGTAATGTGTTTACCTGGAGTTTACCTGGAGAGGGTTTCGGAGGTCAACGTCCCTGCGGCCCGGTCTGAGACGAGGCCTCATGGTGGATCAGGGTCTGATCAACCACGCTGTTAGTGTGTGTGTGAGTGTTTGTGAGTACTCACCTATTTGTGGTTGCAGGTGTCAAGCCATAGCTCCTGGCCCCGCCAGGAGCTATATATGTTTTTGTGTGGAAATGTGAACCAAAGAAGAAAATATATGTGGCATTACTACCATCTTGTATTTCTACAATATAATGACCCACTGAACCTCAACATACAAACGAAACTTTCAAAGTGCAGTCGCTGTGCTTCCCACTGACAAAACACAAATTCGACGAACCGGTTTTCCTACTCCCTTAATAGATATTACCTTGCTCACACTCCAATAATGCGTCAAATCCCCTCTTCCCCCCCCCTCCCCCCCAAAAAAAAATCGCCTTCACCCCAATCTTACACAATCACTGTTGCATGCTTGAACCTCTACCTCGCTGAACTTATCTAACTGAATCTTCTCAGCACCTTCCATCCACTTCAGTTACTCCCACTTCGTCAACATCTCCCGCTGTTCTACAAGACTAAACAATCTCAACAACCATTCTTCCGCTCACTCAAGTGAACCTCTTTTATATAAAACTATAAAACTACGAAGAGTAAAACTTTATAAGCTGGTACTGCCATTTATTTCTTTGCGTGCGCTTTTCTGGTTTCCTGTTTTTACCGAATATACTGCCACACCGTCTTCTGATTTCGTCCCTCCATATTTCCTGCATAATATTCACACATGTTAAACCTAACATCTCCACTGCCTCCAGCCTCCTCCTGGCTTCATCATTCATCCATACACCCGTACAGACGCGTCTATCACTGTGCGATCTATTTTCAACGATTTCATTAATACTACTACTTAGTTCTTCTCGTGTTTTTTTTTTAATTTACTTCGTCTTTGACAAAGAAATCTTCTGACATACACTTTCAAATATATAAAACTAAGATGGTGTGAAAATAGGAACACCACCTGAGTGTCTCATGTGCTTACACACACGTCTTTAGAGCAATAAAGATGCGTGTGTAACCACTTGAAAGCACTCAGGTGTTTTTCCTATTTGCACTATATTTATATATATTTGCAATCAGGCATTTATTTTGATATCTTCCACACTTTCGCATATATGTGGATAAAGATATTCACTTCCTTCATACTCCTTCCTTCAAATCTAACCTTTAATCTTTCATTCCTTAGACTTCTACTTTCATCATCTTGCTCTTACCTGTGTTTACTTTCAATTTTACACACCTTTTGTAACTCCTCTACCAAAGTCTGTACTTTTTTTATTCTTAAATTTCAAAAACACTGTATCATCAGCAAAGAGCATCTGTAACAACTCCCACTATATGTCTGAAACATATTATAAAACCATATTTCTCTGTAAATCTCTCGACATAACCAGGATGATCCCTGCCTACTGCCCATTGACATGAAAATTGTTCTTCTCTCTTACATAACCTAACCTGATAATTTCACTGTCGGGGACGTGTATAGAAATCATGTTAAACACGACATTTGCCATGGGTACAGCTTTGATATAATCGTAAAATGAGAGCAGATTTCATTAACAGGTTTACCATTATCACGTCTAAAAACCTTTCAGTGAGCATTAGAACATTCCTTTCATTAGTAAAGTATGAAAAAAAACTTCATATCTGAAATATAATTCAAAACAAACATTCGTTTAGAAATTGTAAGTTTGAGCCACGGACTTGTGTATCTCACCGGGAACATTTATATAACCAGGAAAATCTTTACATCGGAGCCAGTAAAAATTTTTTTTTTTTTATTCTACTTTTATTTCATAATAAAATTGTAATATCGGTGTAATACATAAAAATCTCTGTTAATTTCTCGGGTTTACTTAAAACATGACAATTTATCACCATTTGAGGTGTAAGTTTAACAAGTAACACTGTCACCATCACCTTCCTGACTCACTGGTGTGCATATCCAGGTGCACAAGGGTGTGTGTCGTGGATACATTGTTCACGAGGGTGTGTGTCGTGGATACATTGTTCACGAGGGTGTGTGTCGTGGATACATTGTTCACGAGGGTGTGTGTCGTGGATACATTGTTCACGAGGGTGTGTGTCGTGGATACATTGTTCACGAGGGTGTGTGTCGTGGATACATTGTTCACGAGGGTGTGTGTCGTGGATACATTGTTCACGAGGGTGTGTGTCGTGGATACATTTTGATACAGTACGACTTCTTTTGGAGACACGCCAGTGAATCCAGAGGTGCAGGTTGACCTTGCGTCCAGTCCACCATCAACGGCTGGTCTTCATTTCGGGTTTCCTTCGTCCAACCATGATCAACGGTACTTGGAACTTGTAAATCTCTTTGTAAGCTTCTTCTCCAAATTGAGGCCTATAGTTTACATGCTGAGAATAATTATTTTAGACATTCTCTGCATGATGGCAGTTGGTGACGTTTCAATTCACTCTTCATTACCCAAAATAGTTAGTGTCACAACTCGTTAGCTGTCGTTGCTGAAGTTTTTGCAGCATAGTGTTTTGATATATGAAATACTCTAGTCTCCCACCAACGTACCATCAATAATCTAGTGTTAGCCAAGTTGTCAGAAGATCTCTAGAATTTGCTTCCCACCTGTGAGCAGTTTTAAAACAATATTCTTGTGTTTCCCGAAAAGTCAACCAGATGGCTGATATTACCATTGGAGTGTCTAGGAAAATCAGGATATTCTCTCCAGCTCTTGCTTAGCTGGATGAATGATGGGAAGTTTCCAAACCTGTTCTAGTTGTAACTGAGTTTTCTGTAAGGAGACCAACATTTACCCGACATTCGGTGATAAACATTGGTCATTCATGGTTGCCTCCGCCCATGGCAAAGTTCTGTCCATCTCATCAAGACTTCAGATAAGTTATTGTGTACACATATATCTCTCATGTGCATCTATCTCGCCAGACATTGACTATTCTGCGAGTATGTCAAAGTCATTACATGGATAGTGAGTCTAGTATCCTGGAAACGCCTTCCGAGAATGAAACAGGAATTACATACGTTATGGAAGGCTCCTAAATGCGATATGATGTTTTGATAATGTGCTTGATGGTTCCCACGAATCTCTGACGCCTTGGCACAGAATGTCTTATTCATGACAATAAAAGTTTATAAAAGCTTCATCGTCTCCGTAATGAGCTGTGACTGCTTGAGAATATCTGATACACTTAACATGTTTGTAGCTGGTTCATTGATCGCTGGTTATATTATATTTTGTACTTATGTTGAATCCTCTCCTGCTTGACACTTTCTGATGATTGGCATCATCCTGTCTTGAGATTGCTCATGTTGGAATTAGTCTTTTGTGATTTCTGGGATTTTTCCTGCATGCCATATTCAGCTATGACATCCACAGGTGACAGCCTACTCTACTACTGCCATTATATATGGGAAACTCATTTTCTGTTGTGTAATTTTTTTAATTCTCTACTACTGAGCGAGGTTTTACGTGGGAAAGGAGCCTGGAAGACCTGTACAACAGTGCAAGTGACCTAGTCACTTGTTCCTTTTCAAATCAGTGTTTCTTCCATTCTTTCTATATTGACCCATGCGAGGTTAGTGAAGAACAAGGCATTAGAGAACAACCAAACTTGTGAGGATACAAGGCTTTTATTCTTCTAGCACAGTATGTCGCTCCTTGACCTGAGAAGACGAATCAGTGCTTGGATTAATTCTAAATTGTTATTCATTGTCTTCACAGCGTATTGAAGTAAGCATCGCCAAAGAGGCTTCTTTGTTCCACAGGTTACTGGCATATATCAGGTCTTGACCGAATGATTGTGTCAGAACTTTGACTCTTGCGAGTGATGGCCGCCTCTGTATCACCAGTTAGCGGACCATACAAGAATCTGCTGCAGGACTCTGTGGAAAATCAAGTCTTATTATTGTTATGAGATCTTGGAGTCTTGCTCACGTCAGTGGGAGAAGCGAAAACTGCTTATGTGGTCTACAGGAATTTCGTGAAGGTATTTGACAAATGTAATCTTAATTTTTATTTCTACAGATTCATGATGCAGACCTAGCTGATATCATTGACATACTATATAGAAAACCCCTGGTTATGTAGATAATTTCGGGCAGCTTAGGTTAATCTGGTCCCCCAGGATACCACACAAAACATGCAGGTACCTACTTACTGCTAGGTAAACAGTGACAGCAGGGGTGAGGAAACATGCCTAACGTTCCACCCGTTCCGGAGATCGATCCCCGGACCCTCAGTGTGTGAACTTAGGACGTTACCAAGCAAGCCATGGACATCCATCAGGGAGTGATAGCCCATAAAATAGGGTTAGTAGATATAACAGGAAATTTTGGAGATTTGATATTCAATTTTCTAAAGAATATAATACAAAGGTTAATAAACAAAGCAAAATGTAGTCTTAGCAAGGTAAAAAATTCAGCACCCCAAGGGACGATCCTGGCACCTATACTGTTTCTCAACCTCTTAGCAGACAGATAAAAACACTAGTCACAGCTTATTATTATTCTTTGCAGACGATACCAAAATAAGCATGAAAGTCGCCTCGATAGACGACACGGACAAAATGCAAGCAGATAGCAAAAAAAAAAAATCCAATGGGCACTAGAAAATAACATGTTCACTGGTGACAAATTCTAACTAGTCACATATTGAAAGAACGAAGAATTCAAAAGGATAGTTGAAGTGAGTGATGGTGGTTCGCCAGGGGTGGTCCAGGAGCCTGAGCCTAGCAGTGATTCGCCAGGGGTGGCCCAGGAGCCTGAATCTAGCAGTGATTCGCCAGGGGTGACCACGCAAGTGATGGCTCCAGGCGACTAGTTTTTTACAGTTTTTAACCCAGCTGAGCAGAGCACGAGTGTGCGGCTGCCCTATGTTGTGTGAGAGTTAATATGTGGGAACACACGGGGTACGAAAAAGTTATGTAAAGTGGGAGAGGGGAGGGAGGTGCGTAGTAAACTAGAGTAGCGAGGTGTAGTGGAATGTTGCGAGCAGGTTGCTGGAGGCTCACCTTGCTTGTTACAAAATGTAGCGTCTTCATTGGTATTGGTAGTCTGGTTAAGGATTATGTAGGGTAATGCTCAGCGTTAATGTCACAAGATTAGCGAGGGAACCCCGTCATACCCAGCAGTGTTAAGCACCTATCTTCCCTACCCTTCATTACCCTTTCTAAGGCCTTATTTGTGCCCTACACAGTAGCGGGTCTACCTACGTAGTGCTTACCCACCTTACCTAGTACACGCGTTCTCTACCACTCCTGCACCAATACCTCTCACTGTATTCGGTGAGGATTGTATATCAGTGGTAAAATATTCCCATAAGTTTGTTATTAACGTACCGGTGAGGATTTTACTGATTCGAAAGGTTAATCAGGATGATCCAAGAAAACCAGTGTGGCATATTTCCGTTGTGATCGTTGGTTACTCTTCATTATTAACATACAGGTAATTGTTTACTGCTAAGTGGGCAGGTAATGTGTAGGGTACCTCTTACTGCTAAGTGGGCAGGTAATGTGTAGGGTACCTCTTACTGCTAAGTGGGCAGGGAATGTACATCTACAGGAACTACTGAAGGATAGTAACCGGTGGGTTAAACGTGGTCATTCGTAGCCATGGCACCTACGGTAACGGCTTGACACAAATGTTCAAGCAACATTAATATGACTTGTATTGCTAATTACTGCTATTACAGGTTTAGGGATTGTACTGGAACAAGGGCCCTAGACAACTATTGAAACTGTGGTGACTAGTTGGTGATTGCGTTGCCAGGCAAATCTTGCAGTGATTTCATTTGTGTCTCTAGTGTTGGTCGATGGTTATTGCTGGAAGTCTTTTGTAACAGCCTGGTTTCCCAGGCAGGCACTATTCAAGCCTGGCTCAGGACTCGGTTGCGAGAGTGGAAACACACTCGAAACCTGTTAAAGGTAAAGCATTTCTCTAATATAATTTTGAAGCTAAGCGAGGTGCTACCTTCATTGACGCTGTTTTGCATATTTTTCCAAGTGTGTGCAAGTGTTTCCTTCAAGAAGGTTACCTTGATGTTGGTGAAGGATATTTAGCATTAACACACTCCTGTGTTGCAGATGGTGTGTTACAACTCTTTACTTCCCCCTGACACACTCCTATGTTATGAACGTCTGCCAAAATTCCTCTTTGGCTCTGGTTAGTTTTCACTGGTTTGTGCCTAGGGTTAGGGGCTTCTCTCTGAGGAATTGCACTTACCCCACAGGGTACTTCCCTGAGAACCCATCATCTCTTCGGCATAAATGTGGGGATATTTCCCCTTTCTTGTAAATTTGCTGACACTTCAGGCTAGCTGCAGTGAACGAATTGTGGATATGGATTGTGTAAATGTGAAAAAAAATGCTTTGAATAATGTAACTCGCTTTGTGATTTTAATTTATAAAATAGAGTGAATTGTTGACAGCAGCAGCAAGTTAATAATAACTGTCAATTGTTGACAGCAGCAGCAAGTTAATAATAACTGTCAATTGTTAACAGCAGCAGCAGCAGCAAGTTAATAATAACTGTCAATTGTTGACAGCAGCAGCAAGTTAATAATTGTCAATTGTTGACAGCAGCAGCAAGTTAATAATAACTGTCAATTGTTGACAGCAGCAGCAAGTTAATAATAACTGTCAATTGTTGACAGCAGCAGCAAGTTAATAATTGTCAATTGTTGACAGCAGCAGCAAGTTAATAATAACTGTCAATTGTTGACAGCAGCAGCAAGTTAATAATTGTCAATTGTTGACAGCAGCAGCAAGTTAATAATAACTGTCAATTGTTGACAGCAGCAGCAAGTTAATAATAACTGTCAATTGTTGACAGCAGCAGCAGCAGCAAGTTAATAATAACTCAATTGTTGACAGCAGCAGCAGCAGCAAGTTAATAATAACTGTCAATTGTTGACAGCAGCAGCAAGTTAATAATTGTCAATTGTTGACAGCAGCAGCAAGTTAATAATAACTGTCAATTGTTGACAGCAGCAGCAAGTTAATAATTGTCAATTGTTGACAGCAGTAGCAAGTTAATAATAACTGTCAATTGTTGACAGCAGCAGCAAGTTAATAATAACTGTCAATTGTTGACAGCAGCAGCAGCAGCAAGTTAATAATAACTCAATTGTTGACAGCAGCAGCAGCAGCAAGGTAATAATAACTGTCAATTGTTGACAGCAGCAGCAAGTTAATAATAACTGTCAATTGTTGACAGCAGCAGCAAGTTAATAATAACTGTCAATTGTTGACAGCAACAGCAAGTTGTTAATAACTGTCAATTGTTGACAGCAGCAGCAAGTTAATAATAACTGTCAATTCTTGACAGCAGCAGCAAGTTAATAATAACTGTCAATATCCCTCCCTCCGTCTCCCTCCCTCCGTCTCCCTCCCTCCGTCTCCCTCCCTCCTTCCCTCCGTCTCCCTCCCTCCGTCTCCCTCCCTCCGTCTCCCTCCCTCCGTCTCCCTCCCTCCTTCCCTCCGTCTCCCTCCCTCCGTCTCCTTCCCTCCGTCTCCTTCCCTCCGTCTCCCTCCCTCCGTCTCCCCCCCTCCTTCCCTCACTCATGGTATATCCACTACCTTGTCTCCGCTCTTGTGTAACTTGGCATCTCAGACATACAACGTAAGCTTATCTTTCTCATAAGAAGTTTTTAAGTTGTGTCTTGGCCAGTGTTGTGTTTTATCTATTTTATTTTTGTAATATTTCATCCCCATTCTCTCTTTTAAATGTTTTTTTTCTTTTTAACGTGTTGTTTAAGGTATTACTTTGTGTACTGTCTTGTGTGCTGGCTTCTCCAGTGTGCAAGTGTGTGCTGCTTCTCCAGTGTGCACGTGTGTGCTGCTTCTCCAGTGTGCACGTGTGTGCTGGCTTCTCCAGTGTGCACGTGTGTGCTGCTTCTCCAGTGTGCACGTGTGTGCTGCTTATCCAGTGTGCACGTGTGTGCTGCTTCTCCAGTGTGCTGGCTTCGTCAGTGTGCACGTGTGTGCTGGCTTCTCCAGTGTGCACGTGTGTGCTGGCTTCTCCAGTGTGCACGTGTGTGCTGCTTCTCCAGTGTGCACGTGTGTGCTGGCTTCTCCAGTGTGCACGTGTGTGCTGGCTTCTCCAGTGTGCACGTGTGTGCTGCTTCTCCAGTGTGCTGGCTTCGTCAGTGTGCACGTGTGTGCTGGCTTCTCCAGTGTGCACGTGTGTGCTGGCTTCTCCAGTGTGCACGTGTGTGCTGCTTCTCCAGTGTGCACGTGTGTGCTGGCTTCTCCAGTGTGCACGTGTGTGCTGGCTTCTCCAGTGTGCACGTGTGTGCTGGCTTCTCCAGTGTGCTGGCTTCGTCAGTGTGCACGTATGTGCTGGCTTCTCCAGTGTGCACGTGTGTGCTAGCTTCTCCAGTGTGCACGTGTGTGCTGGCTTCTCCAGTGTGCACGTGTGCTGGCTTCTCCAGTGTGCACGTGTGTGCTGGCTTCTCCAGTGTGCACGTGTGTGCTGGCTTCTCCAGTGTGAACGTGTGTGCTGGCTTCTCCAGTGTGCTGGCTTCGTCAGTGTGCACGTATGTGCTGGCTTCTCCAGTGTGCACGTGTGTGCTAGCTTCTCCAGTGTGCACGTGTGTGCTGGCTTCTCCAGTGTGCTGGCTTCGTCAGTGTGCACGTATGTGCTGGCTTCTCCAGTGTGCACGTGTGTGCTAGCTTCTCCAGTGTGCACGTGTGTGCTGGCTTCTCCAGTGTGCTGGCTTCGTCAGTGTGCACGTATGTG
>NC_091345.1:18358182-18425256 GCF_038502225.1 Cherax quadricarinatus
ATGGAATATCAGGAAAAACAAATGGAACATGCAACTTTGAGCATTCCAAAAAATAATGTCGTGACCTCCTGTCTGAAGGAGTGTGTCGTTCTACCTCCTGTAAATTCTTTCACCCAGAAATGTGCCACTCTTTGGTCCTCCAAAAACAGTTCTACGACACCAACTGCCCTGCATACCATCTAAAAGGGATCAGGAGGTCCAACCTCACAAGACAAACAATAGTAGTTACGACAACCCTACTCCAGTGATTTTTTAGTGGCAGGAAACTAAAAAAGAAAATGGAAGGAAATAAAAATAGTCCACCTTGGAGCCTTGTTGGACTGGAGGCACAGCCAGTGGCCCCCCATAGCCCTCCAGAACCACAACTACTGATGCCAGTAACAAAATCCCCCAACAAACACAAAATACAACCTCGTTTGTGTTTGCTAATATACAGGGCCTTAGCCATCCACTAACAACAAAATACTTTTTATCATTGGACTTCTAGAGGAGTCAGATGCGATGTTTGCAGCCTTCACAGAGACCCACACAAAAGACCACTTTGACAGTGAAATATGGATAAATGGGCACAACATTTTTAGATGTGACAGAAAGAACAGACAACAATGGGGGGGTTGGCCTGTATGTCAAAGAGTCGCTCATCTGCACAGAGATGCTGAACACCACAAATGATGTAGTTGAAGTTTTAATAATGAAGATCGAAAACCAAAACCTATTCATCATGGTTGTATATAAACCACCAGATGCAACCTCCCAACAGTTCAAGGAGCAGCTACTGAAAATTGATTACTGTCTGGACACTCTTCCCGCTCCATCCCCAAACATCTTACTGCTTGGTAATTTCAACCTAAGGCATACAAAATGGAAGAATGTAGCAAATAATGTTATAGCAGAAACAGTCCCTGCAGGCAGCGCAGATGAAGGGTCACGCTCACATGAGCTACTAAATCTCTGCGATAAACACACCCTAAGTCAGCAGATAGTGGAGCCAACAAGACTGGAAAAAACACTTGATCTTTTCACAAATAATGAGGACTTGCTAAGAGAGATAACAATATCAAAAACAACTAATTCCGATCACAATCTAATCGAAGTTCAGACTTACATGCACAGGGATCCTGATCAGCAAAATGCACGTAGCTGTGAAGGTGTCTTCAACAAATGTAACTTCACCAACAAGAACATCAGCTGTGACTAGGTGAACCATGTCCTAAATGTTGGGAAGATGTCTTAAATAACATGGATCCAAACCAGTGCCTTGAAAAGATCAACTTCCTGGCAGCTGAAGTATGTTCGAGGCATATTCCCCTAAGAAAGAAGAAGAGAAGAAGTAAACTGAAGAGAGAAAGATGCTCCCTCTACAGAAGACCACGAAGAATCACTGAGCTCCTCAAGAATGCTAGATTATCTGACACACGCAAGGAAGTGCTGACCAGAAAAGTGGAAAGTATCGAACTTAAGTTAAAGGACTCCTACAGGACCCAAGAGAGACAGGAGCTAAAAGCAATTCGTGAAATTGAAAGAAAATCGAAATATTTCTTTTCATATGCCAAAAAGGCAAAAACCACTTCTAGTATAGGGCCCCTGCTCAGACAAGATGGAGCCTACACAAATGACAACAAAGAAATGAGTGGGATACTTAAATTCCAATATGACTGTGTTTAGCGAGTCACTAATCAGTCTAAAGATCGACAATCCAAATTATTTTTTCATGAATGAGCCTCAAAACTCCATTAGTGTATGGCAGATTTCCGACATTTCTCTAACTCTGATAGACTTTGAGAAAGCCATTGACAACATGCTCATGCATTCAGCCCCAGGGCCAGAATCGTGGAACTCTGTGTTCATTAATTTAGTAATTTAGGTGCTTTATCGTACTTATGTGTGCCGTGAAAGATCTCTGTACACTCTCCAGGTCGGCAATTTCTCCTGCCTTGAAGGGAGCAGTTAGTGTACGGCAGTATTCCAGCCTAGAGAGAACAAGCTATTTGAAGAGAATCATCATGGGCTTGGCGTCCCTAGTTTTGAAGGTTCTCTTTATCCATTCTATCATTTACCTAGCAGATGCGGTAGATACATTGTTGTGATCTTTGAAGGTGAGATCCTCTGGCATTATCACTCCCAGGTCCTTCACATTACTTTTTCCCTTTATTGTATGGTTAGAATTTATTGCATACCCTGATACAGTTTTAATTTCCTCAAGTGTTCCAAAGCTGAGTAGTTGAGATTTCTATTCACTGAACTTCATATTGTTTTGAGTGGCCCATTTGAAGATTTGGTTGATGTCCGCTTGCAGTCTTGCGGTGTCTTCGATGGAGGTCACTGTCGTGGCAATTCGGGTGTCATTCGCAAAGGAAGACACGGAGCTATGGATTACATCTCTCTGTCAGAAATGAGGAATAGGATGGGAGAGAGTACTGTGCCTTGTAGAACAGCTTTTCACTGTAGCTACCTCGTACCTTACTCTGTGTTCTATTTGCTAGGAAGTTATAGCTCCACCTACCAACTTTTCCTGTTATTCCTTTATAACGCATTTTGTGTGCTATTATACCGTGGTCACACTTGTTGAAGGCTTTTTGCAAAGTCTGTGTATACTACATCTTTGTTTTGTCCTCTGTAGCATTCCAGGACCTTGTCATAGCGATCTAGTAGCTGGGACAGGCAGGAGCGACCTGCTCTAAACCCGTGTTGCCCTGGGTTGTATAATTGATGGGTATCTAGGTGGTTGGCTATTTTCCTGCTTAGAACCCTTTCAAAGATTTTTATGATATGGGATGTTAGTGCTATCGGTTTGTAGGTCTTCATAATTGCTTTACTACCACCTTTGTAGAGTGGGACTATATTTTTAGTGAGTGTGGGATGACCCCTGTGTCCATGCTCCCTCTCCCTAGAATGCTGAAGGCACGTGACGGGCTTCTTGCAGTTCTTGATGAACGTGGAGTTCCACGAGTCTGGACCTGGGGCAGAGTGCATGGGCATGTCATTTATTGCCCTTTCAAAGTCTTGTGGTGTTAGGATAATATCAGGGATTTTTGAGATGACCAAATTTTGGGTCTCGTTCATAAAGAATTCATTCGGATTGTCGACCCTTAGTCTTGGTAGCGGCTCGCTGAACGCTGAATCGTATTAGGACTTTAATATCTCACTCATTTCTTGGCTGTCATCTGTGTATGTCCCATCTCGCCTAAGCAGGGGCCCAATACTGGTTGTTGTTTTTCCCTTAGATTTGGCATAAGAAAAGTATTTTGGGTTTCTTTCAATGTCCTTTATGGCTTTTAGTTCTTCTTGCGTTTCTTGTCTCATGTAAGATTCCTTCGATATTTGCTATTTCAGTAACCAGTGCCTCCCTTCATATTTCAGATATATTGGTTCCTCTCAGCAGCTCTGTGACTCTTCGCCTTCGTCTGTATAGGAATTGTCTTTTTCTTGTTTACATCTTTTCTTTCTCTTTCTTAATAGAATGTGCCTTGAGCAGATTTCAAGAACCACAGACTTAATTTTTTCTAGGCTAAGGTTGGGATCCGTGTTGTTTAGGACATCTTCCCAGCTTGTTTCATTTAGGACATGGTTGACTTGTTCCCATTGTATGTTTTTGTTATTGAAGTTCAATTTTGTGAAGACACCCTCATGACTGATCACATTTTGCTGGTCAGGAGTCAAATATTTTTCACTCCACCAGAAGTCTGCGCAGACCATCTAACGGACATTAGTACAAATCCCATAGATTTCGAAAAAGAAATGTACAACATGCCCTCTCAGCACCTAGACCAGATTCATGGAATGTTCTATTTATAAAGAAGTACAAAGTACCACTAGCACGAGCCCTCAGTATTCTTTGGAGAAAGATCTTAGATCTAGGTGAAATACCGGAGGCCTTAGTGTAGACATAGCTCCTTTGCATAAGGGAGGTAGTAGAGCACTAGCTAAAAATTACAGACCAATAGCCCTAACTTCTCACATAAAAATCTTCGAGTGATGAGACTGCAGATTGCAAATTTCATGGACTATCACAACCAGTATAACCCGAACCAGCATGGTTTTAGAGCAGGACAAGCATGCCTGTCACAGATGCTGAACCATTATGACAGAATTACGGAAGCATTGGAAGAAAACCAAAACGCAGATGTGATTTACACAGATTTTGCAAAGGCGTTTGACAAATACGATCTTGAAGTGAGAGCGCACAAAATGAGGGCCATGGGCATTACCGGTAAGGTAGGCAGATGGATTTTCGGGTTCCTAACACGCAGAACAAAAAGTAGTAGTAAACAGAGCAAGATGCAGCATCAGCGAGGTCAAAAGCTCAGTTCCCCAAGGCACTGTCCTCGCACCTCTGCTGTTTCTCATCCTCATAGGAAACATAGATAAAAACACCCGTCACTCTCTTGTATCATTATCTGCAGATGACACCAAAATAAGCATGAAAGTCACTACGGTAGAGGACACTGAAAAATTACAGGAAGACATAAGTAGGGTTTTCCAGTGGGCAGTGGAGAACAAGACGTTCAGTGGTGATAAGTTCCAGCTGCTTAGGTATGGAAAGAATGATGAACTCAAAAGGAACACTATATACAAAATTCAAGAGGGTCACCAAATAGAACGAAAGGAATACGTAAAAGACCTGGGAATAACCATGTCAGCTGACCTTTCATTTAAGGAACTTAAAACAAAGATCACGACAGCCAGGAAGATGACGGGGTGGGTATCGGAAACTTTCAAAACAAGGGAAATAATGCCAGTGGTGACACTCTTCAAATCACTAGTGCTCCCTCGTTTAGAATATTTCTCAGTGCTGACAGCCCCATTCAAGGCAAGAGAAATATCAGAGCTGGAACAAATGCAGAGATCGTTTATGGCTCTCATATAGCCAGTAAAGCACCTAAATTACTGGGAACTCCTTCAAGTCTTGAACTTGTACTCATTAGAGCGAAGGAGAAAGAGATACATGATAATATATAGCTGGAAAGTACTTGAGGACTTGGTCCCAAGTCTGCACACTGCCATAACAACACACTGGAGTGAGAGATATGGGAGGAAGTGTAAAATAAACCCAGTGAAGAGCAGGGGTACGGTGGGGAAAATAAGGGAACACTGTATCAACATCCGGAGTCCCAGACTATACAACATCTTGTAACAATGTTGGTAGAATTACCGACAATATGTAAAGTAAAAGGACACAAGTGCAACTAATGTGACATTTTTATTGTGGCAACGTTTCGCTCTCCAGCAGCTTTGTCAAGCTGTTACAAACAATACATGGACACAGAGGGTATATATAGGTCTCAGAGTGGGGCGCCATACTAGTGGTAGTGGTGGTAGTAGTAGTAGTAATACAATATGAGTAAAAGAATATAAAAGCTATTACTTGGGTAACATAAAAATACCCTGTGGAGGCTGCGACAAGATTTATGTAGGTGAAACAGCAAGAAACTTCGACACCCTTTTACTCATATTGTATTACTACTACTACTACTACTTATATCACTACCACTACCACTAGTATTGCACCTCACTCTGAGCGTATATATACCCTCTGTGTCCCTGTACTGGTTGTAACGGCTTGACAAAGCTCCTGGAGAGCGAAACGTTGCCACAATAAAAATGTCACATTAGTTGCACTTGTGTCCTTTTGCTTTATAAAACATCTTACCAGAAGATATCAAACACGGCTGGAACAAGTGTAGAAGCCTTCAGGAGGAAACTGGACAAGTATCTTCACCAGGTGCCAGATCAACCAGGCTGTTATGGATATGCGGGACAGCGGGCCTCCAGCAGCAACAGCTTGGTTGATCATGCAAGCACCGGACGAGCCTGGCCCATGGTATATTGAAGGTGTGCATATATGTCTGTACCTCTATTATGTTTTTGATACGGTTAGATTACATATCAGATCGTCGTTGTTAGTGAAGATGAGGTCCAGTGTATTTTCTAGTCGTGTAGGCTCTAATATTTGCTGCTTTAAGGTTAATTTGGTGCAGAGATTTAATAGTTCGTGTGTGTGTGTGAATTTTCATCTGAGCTGCCTCCTGGGGTGATCTCTGCTAAAATATTATTTGCTACACTCCTCGATTTTAGGTATATCTCAAGTTAAAATTTCCCAGTAGCAAGATGTTTGGGGCAGGAGTTGGGAGATTTTCCAGACAGTGGTCAATTTTCAAAAGCTATTCCTGGAATTGCTGGGAAGTTGCATCCAGAGACTTGTATACAATCATAGCTAATCTTCAAATAAGTAGCGGGTAACAAGCCAGCTTCCAGAAATCTAGAGAGAATATTCAATGATATTTATTTCCAAGCAAGGTAAAAGATAGGAGGCGCTGACTTGTTCGTGGAGCACCTAGAAAGTGAGAGAGTTGTCAGAGACAATCAACACGGATTCAGGAATGGGAAAAGCATAGCTGGGGTGAATGGTACTTTCTTGGATTGCAAGACAGCTGTCGACACGATATGCTGTGGAAGATAACGTAAGAACAAAGAAGAAACACTGCAGCAGGCCTACTGACCCATGCGAAGCAGGTCCATGGTGCCCCCCTCCGGATTAGCCCAATGACCCACCTAGTCAGGTCACTTCCACTTAAGGAAGGAGCACGGCATCAGACCTAGTAGCACAAGCTAGTCAGGTCCAACTCACACCCACTCGTGTATTTATCTAACCTTTTTTAAAACTACACAACGTTTTAGCCTCAATAACTGTACTCGGGAGTTTGTTCCACTCATCCACAACTCTATTACCAAACAAGCGCTTTCCTATATCCTTCCTGAATCTGAATGTTTCCAACTTGAAACCATTATAAGAAGTTTTGAAGGGATCAGGGAGTCTGTTAATGACAGAATGACGAAGTGTAATGATAGGTGATGTGTTAGAATGGGGGTGATCAGGGGCAGTATGTGTGTAGGGAGACTTGCCTGTACCTCCCGTCCTGCCCATGACATGAACACAACTAATTAATCCTACTTTATACCTATAGCATACACTGGTATCTGCTATATTACAAGCTATATTAATCAAGTTACTCTTAGGTAAGGAATGATTGTTAGCCGAAAAACTAGGTATTTCATATATTATAAATTTACTAGTAAATTAGAATGATGTCTAATGATTAAGTCTCATTGTGGTAACCTACACGTGGTTGTAAAGACCAAGTGTAGGTTAATAATGTACCATCAGTATATTCCATGTTTTAGGTATACATTGGTGGTAAATTATGCAGAGATAAGCTTATGTATGAGACGTGTGTATCCTTTTCCTTTTGCTGGATTTTAAAAGTGCGTCAAGAACATTGACTCAGATAACTTGTAAAATTTAGGGGGATTGAGGTATGTTACCGAGTACTCCGGTGAGTGACGAGAGTACTGTGTAAATCATAGCTGCCGTGTAAATGTTGGGTGTTGAGTAAACACTGGGTATTGTGTAAATAGTGTTTTTTGTATAAGTATTGGGAACCATTGACTGGATTGTTAATTAAGGGACAATGAACCTCACTGGCGGGCACCTGAGAGGCGAGTTTTACTAAAACAAGTGTTTATAGAGTATCACTGCCGCCTTGACCAGGTCTAGGTCATTTATCATGGTTGGGATAGGTCAGTGCTGAGGCGGTCGTAGTTTAATATTGTCTGCTGTCTCCCATGTTGGGGGGAGGGGGGTGGGGGCGCCAGGGGTGGGACAAGTTTACAATGATAGGGGGCTAGGAGGTGGAGATGGGGGTGAGAGTTGAAGAAGTTAAGGAGGGTGAAGCAGATTTTTTTTTTTAATTAAGGTTATTGGGTAGACGGACACCTTTCATCCAATACTTGCAGCAGGTACTGGAGTTTCTTACACATTATAGCTGGACATCATCCAAAACAGATACCTAACACACAGGTACCTACTTTTTACTGCCAGGTAACTTGCCCGTACGTTCCTCAGCGCTGGGGAATCGAACGTAAGACCTTGCCATTGTCAGTTTTTTTTTTTTTTTTGAGTAAATGTCTCCATTAATTGTTTATTAAATGTGTTTTAACATGTATAATGTCAACAGAAAATGAAGAATATTATTCATGGACTTCGATGAATGCAGAATATAGTATATTGGTGAAGGTAAGTGTATATAATCTCCACCCGACACGCCTCTCCATGCTGCTGTAAGCACTTTGTGACCTTATGGGTTTAGCGCTTGGTGATGATTATAATAGTACCTCTCAAGGGAGGTTCCTTGATGCTGGTGAGGGGCTCTTGATCTGTGCTCTAATTCTCTGAATTAAGCCTAAATGTCTTCCATCCCCCCCAGAGGCGTTGTATATTCCCTACGGATTTAGCGCTCCCCATAATAATCCATGTTGCTATATGGCTCTTGATCCTGGGTAATGAAGCTATCATCAATATCCAAGTATTATATGGTCCTTACTGGTTTAGCTTTCCCCGGTGACAGTGTTTCAGGTACGATTGAGACACCTTCGTCCTGGTGAAAGGCTCGTGATCTCAGGACTTGGAACAACCTTCCACTTCCTATTTCCAAGACGTTGTGTGACCTATACGAATTTAGTACTTCCCCACAGTGCTGTGCACGTGTCCAGTTTCCAGTGTGCACGTGTGACGATGTAGTAAAGGTAGCAGTGGTGACGGTGGCAGTAACTAATCATTGTAAATATGAAAATTACAGTGATTCGAGATACAGAAATAAGTGAGGTGATGGTGAAGGGAAGAGGTGGTGATAAGAACATAAGAAAGAATGAACACTGTAGCAGGTCTACTGGCCCATGTGAGGCAAGTCCAATTCTCCCACCGGCTTAAGCCAATGCCTTAACCTAGACAGGTCAGTCACATTCACTTAAGGGAGGAGCATCTGACCTAGTAGCACCCACCCATGTATTTATCCAACCTATTTTTAAAACTACACAACGTCTTAGCTTCTATGACGGTACTGGGGAGTTTGTTCCACTCATCAACAACTATTACCAAACCAGTGCTTTCCTATGTCCTTCCTGAATCTGAATTTTTCCAACTTAAAACCATTGCTGCGAGTCTTGTCTTTGCTAGATATTTTTAGCATGCTATTAATTCCCGTTTTCCATTTATACATCTCAGTCATATCCCCCTTAATTCTACGCCTTTCTAGAGAGTGCAGATTCAGGGCCCTCAGTCTATCCTCATAAGGAAGATTTCTGATACATGGTATCAACTTTGTCATCCTCCTTTGTACGTTTTCCAGTGCATTTATATCCATTCTGTAATAGTGACCAAAACTGTGCAGCATAATCTAAACGAGGCCTAACCAAAGATATATAGAGTTGAAGAACAACCTGAGGACTTCTGTTATTTATACTTCATGATATGAAGCCAAGGATTCTGTTCGATAGTGGAAACTATTGAACTTAAGTTAAAGGACTCTTAACCCTTAAACTGTCCAAACGTAGATCTACATTTTTTCAACATTTGAAAGTATGTAAAAAAGTAGATTTTTTTTTTTTTACATTTGAAAACGTGTAAAAAAACTTTGATCTACGTTTTTTTTTTGTTATACATGTATTTGAAAAAAATGTAAAAAAACGTAGATCTACTTGGACAGTTTAAGGGTTAAAGGAACTAGGAGAGAACTGAATTGAAAGAAATTCGAAATATTTCTTTTCATATGCCAAAAACAAGACAAATTCCATGTCTTACTCAGACAGGATGGGACTTACACAGACAACAACAAGGAAATGAGTGAAATCCCAGTACGACTCTGTGTTTAGTGAGCCACTAGTCAGTCTGAGGATCGACGACCCAAATGATTTCTTCATGAATGAGCCTCAAAACTCCATAAATGTATGCCAGATTTCCGACATCACCCTAACTCCGATAGACTTTGAATAAGCCATTGACAACATGCCCATGCACTCAGTCTCAGTCCCAGACTCATGGAACTCTGTGTTCATTAAGAACTGCAAGAAACCCCTCTCACATGCCCTAAGTACACTATGGAGAAGAAGCTTGGACATGGGTGAAATTCCACAGTCACTTAAAACAACAGATATAGCCCCACTCCATAAAGGTGGCAGCAAAGCATTAGCTAAGAACTATAGACCAATAGCTCTAATGTCCCACATCATAAACATCTTTGAAAGAGCACTAAGAAGCAGGATTGCAAACCACCTGGATTCCCAAATCTGCACAATCCAGGACATGGGTTCAGGGCAGGTCCCTCCTGCCTCTCATAACTACTGGATCACTATATGGCCTTGGATGCACTGGAAGAAAATAAGAATGTAGATGTAATATACACAGACTTTGCGAAAGCGTTTGAGAAGTGCGATCATGGCGTAATAGCACACAAAATAAGTGCTAGAGGAATAACTGACAAAGTGGGGAGATGGATCTTCAACTTCCTAACCAATCAAACACAGAGTAGTGGTCAACAGAGTTAAATCGGAGGCTGCCATAGTGAAGAGCTCTGTTCCACAAGGCACAGTACTTGCCCCCATCCTGATATCAGACATAGACAGAGATGTAACCCACAGCACTGTATCATCCTTTGCAGACGATACTAGGATCTGCATGAGGCTGTCATCTATTGAGGGCACGGTTAACCTCCAAGAAGATATAAACAAAGTTTTCCAGTGAGCAACGGAAAACAATATGATGTTCAATGAGGACAAATTCCAACTACTACTCCGTTATGGAAAACTGGAGGGGATAATAACTAGAACAGAGTTTACTACAAACTCTGGCCATACAATAGTGGAAAAATAATGTAAGGGACCTGGGAGTAGTAATGTCTGAGGATCTCACTTTCAAGGATCACAACAGTGCAAAGAAAATGATAGGATGGATAATGAGAATGTTCAAAATGAGGGATGCCAAGCCAATGATGATCCTTTTCAAATCACTTGTTCTCTCTAGGCTGGAATACTGCTGTACATTAACATCTCCATTCAAAGCAGGTGAAATTGCAGATCTAGAGAGAATACATAGAACCTTTACTGCACGTATAAGTTCTGTCAAGCACCTTAACTACTGGGAACGCTTGGAAGCATTTGACTTGTACTCGTTGGAACGCAGGAGAGAGAGATATATCATAATCTACACTTGGAAAATCCTGGAAGGAATGGTCCCGAATCTGCACACAGAAATCACTCCCTACGAAAGTAAAAGACTGGGCAGGCGATCCAAAATACCCCCAATTAAAAGTAGGGGCGCCATTGGTACACTAAGAGAAAACACTAAGTGTCCGGTGCCCAAAACTGTTCAACAATCTCCCACCAAACATAAGGGGAATTACCAATAAACACCTGACTGCCTTCAAGAGAGAGCTGCACAGATACCTAAAGTCAGTGCCGGATCATCTGGGCTGTGGTTCGTACGTTGGACTATGTGTGACCAGCATTAACAGCCTGGTTGATCAGGCCCTGATTCACCAGGAGGCCTGGTTGTGGACCGGGCCGCAGGGGTGTTGATCCCCGGAATAACCTCCAGGTAGATTGTCTTGGTTTTAGATTACTGCTAACCAGAACTCCTAAATGCTTTTCGCAGTCCGTAATATTAAGATCTACATTATTTAGTTTTATGTGGCATGGTTATTTTACTGTCCAACATTTAGAACTTTGCATTTGTCTATACGTATTAAACTGCATCTACTACTACTCCGACCATTGCATCAGTCTATTCAAATCGTCCTGGAGTGCTCTAATGTCCTTATTAGAAAAAATTAGACAGCCTGTTTTGGTGTCATAAGCAAATTTGCTTATGTCGCTATTTATTCCCTCATCTATGTCGTTTATATAAATTGTGAACAACAAAGGTCCCAACATTGACCCCTGTGGAACACCACTTGTGACGTGCCCCACTCTGATTTCTCCCCATTTATGCAAACTCTCTGCTGCCTATTTGTCAACCATGCCTCTACCCAAGAAAAAATTTCTCTTCCTATTCCATGTGCCTAAAGTTTCCTTAATAGCCTTTGATGTGGAACTCTATCAAGAGCCTTACTGAAGTCCATATACACAATATCATATTCAGTACCATGATCTACCTCCTCAAATACCTTAGTGAAGAAAGTTAGTAAATTCGTAAGACAGGAACTCTCCTTTGTAAAACCATGTTGAGATTCATTAATCAATTTATGCCTTTCAAGATGGCTACGAATTGCTTTCGCAATTGATTCCATAAATTTTTCAACTATGGAGGTAAGGCTTATTGGTCTATAGTTCGAAGCTAAGGACCTGTCGCCTGCCTTGTAAATGGGTATTACATTTGCCATTTTCCGCTTGTCTGACATTATGCCAGTTTGTAGTGATATATTGAAAAGATTAGCCAAAGGTTTGCTAAGTTCCTCTTTACATTCCTTTAAAACCCTCGCAAACAGTTCATCAGGGCCTGGGGATTTGTTAGGTTTTAATTTCTCTATTTGTCTGAGGACTATGTCACTAGTTACCCCAATAGTGCATAGTTTATTATTGTCCTGTTCTGCATAATTTAGTATTTTTGGAATTTCACTAGTATCTTCCTGAGTAAAAACTGAGAGAAAGTAGGTATTGAAAAGTTCACACATTTCCTTATCACTGTCAGTGATCTGACCTGAGTTACTCTTAAGTGGGCCTATCTTGTCCCTAATCTTACTTCTGTATACCTGAGGGAACCCTTTTGGGTTAGTCTTCGAATCCTTTGCGACTTTAGCCTCATAATCCCTCTTAGCTTTTCTTATTCCTTTTTTTTACGTCTCTTTAATTGAATACGTATATTGATTTCTTAACTGCCCATCCCCTTTTGATACGCCTGTATATGCCTCTCTTTTGACCAGTAAAGATGTTTTAATCTATTTTTTATCCATTTGGGATCATTTTTGTTGGATCTAATTTCCCTACTCGGAACAAAAGTTGTCTGGGCAGCTAACACTATGCTCTGAAATGCGTCATATTGGCAACCAACACTAGCTACCTGACCCATAGCCAGGTCATCCCAATTTAGCCCACTCAGGCAATTTCTCAGTCCCATGAAGTTGGCCAAGTGGAAATCTGGGACAGTGACTTGATTGCAGTTATTTGTGATTCTTTTCCCCAAGCTCATCATTGGGGAGGGGAGGGAAAGAGATGGAGATGGAGAGGGGTAGAGGTGGTGGTGGGGAGGGGAAGGGAGAGGAGTATACCTAGAGAAGGTTTCGGGGGTCAATGCCCCCGTGGCCCAGTCTGAGACCAGGCCTTGATTTGATAGGTCTGATTTATATATTCACTCCTGTCGAGCACGTCCACTCTTGTTTTATCATGTCACTGCTCTTCTCAGCAATCATAATAATAGGAGCATTTGTATTAGCATTGGTAATAAATGGCATAATGGAGGCATCCACTACTCTCAGTCCTTCCACTCCACGAACCCTGTGTATGATCCACCACACCATAAGGATCTGAAGCTGGTGCCATCTTACAGCCCCTAGTAAGGTGGTAGAAAGTTGTAGACATGTGATGGACATAGCAAACCCATTAGTAATTAGAACCATATATTTCACCAGTGCACCCAGGGAGAGGCTTATCATAAAACTTTATTCCAAAGGTGTTGCCCGGCGACATTTATCCCTTTAACAAGGGCCTTAACATCATCTGGATGTGACAGAAGCTGAGGATCAGTATTTGGATGATCATGTAAATTTGTTGACTTTAGCATGATTGTTCCTCTACTCTTGGGTAGACCAAGGATGGGTCTGATACAGAATCCATCTCTTCCCAATATCTCACCCATTTACTCTTTAAATTTCTTTTTATCAAATCCCCAAAAGCCAGAATTATAATACTCTTGTCAAATGCTATAATGGCACCATTGAAAAATAGTTGCATGTCAGGGCCATAGTGGATCACCTTCTTGTGACATTTTTACCCAATCATTTAGGAAATTCAGCAGTACTGCACCCACAGACTCTTGTCTGGAGGCTCTGTGTTGCTTGATAGCAGTGGGGTTGAATGCGCCCAGTAAGCCCAGAAAAGATGTACGTTAACGCCCAACCAGCTGAGACCTAAAACTTCAACATGATCGTGCACATTCTGGACGACTCCTGGTATGTCTGCTACCACTTCAGTTTATGCTACTGGAGATGTTCCTTGGGTCCAACCCCTGACAACATGAGTAACTTGGGTGATGCTGCTGGCCCAGCAGACATTATGACCTCATGCAGCACTCCCACTGTTAACATTTTTTTGCTGTGTCCAAATCTGACATCAACAGCTCTTTTGTTGCAGAAAGTAACCCTATGAACAGTAGCAGTGTGCAGGACATGAAGATTGGGGCGCTTATTCACAGGTTTTAAGTATTCCCTGGCTGTTGAAGATCTGACCCCATCTTCAATTGAAAAATATGTCATGGAAAATCCTAGTAGTTCAGGGTCGTGTAACCAATGACAGGACAGCCTAGCTCCTGGCTCTCTTGTATAAAGGCTCGTGTAAGGGGCGTCATTGGTCCTGGAGTGACACCAATGGGTCCACTGCGTCCATGGAAGGCCTCAGTCTGCTGGATGGAAAGAGGGACAAGGTGGGAGGAGCAGGGGAGGGGCAAGAGGGAAGGGACATGGAGAGGGGCAAGGTGGAAGGAGCATTGAGAGGGGAGGGGCCAGGTGTGAGAGGCAGGAGGGGCATGGGGGAGGGGTAATAACAATGCACTACACACACAAATTTGGCTCACTTGTTCAACAAGTAATATCTTGAAGAGAACAACAAAAAAAAAAAAGAGATAAGAAAATAACTTTAATGTCGGTGTGATGGGCGGCAGCGTCTGCCATATTTTGTTCACCCCAGTTTATCAAGATCTGAGGCAGTATATTGTGGTAGCAGCAGTATATTGTAGCAACAACAGTATATTATGGTAGCAGCAGTATATTGTAGCAACAGCAGTATATTGTGGTAGCAGTGCTGTATTGTGACAGCAGCAGCAAAACATTGTAGCAGTAATAGTATACTGATAAATGTTGTGGCAGAAGCAGTATAGGGGAAGGCCGTGCAGACCAATTAACGGGCATTAGTACAAATCCCATAGATTTCAAAAAAGAAATGGACAATATGCCCACACACTCAGCACCTGGACCAGATTCATGGAATGCTCTATTTATCAAGAAGTGCAAAGCACCACTAGCACGATCCCTCAGTATTCTTTGGAGAAAGAGCTTAGATCTAGGTAAAATACCAGAGGCCTTAAAGAGTGTAGACATAGCTCCTTTGCATAAGGGAGGTGGTAGAGCACTAGCTAAAAATTACAGACCAGTAGCCCTAACTTCTCACATCATAAAAATCATCGAAAGAGTGATGATACGGCAGATTACAAATTTCATTGACCAGCACAACCAGCATGATTTTAGAGCAAGACAATCATGCCTGTCACAGCTGCTGAACCATTATGACAGAATTACGGAGGCATTGGAAGAAGTCCAAAATGCAGATGCAATTTACACAGATTTTGCGAAGGTATTTGATAAATACGATCATGGAGTGATAGCGCACAAAATGAGGCCATAGGCATTATGGGAAAGGTAGGCAGATGGATTTTCGGATTCCTAACACACAGAACACAACAAGTAGTTGTAAACAGAGCAAGAGCCAGCATCAGCAAGGTCAAAAGCTCAGTGCCCCAAGGCACTGTCCTGGCACCTCTGCTGTTTTTCATCCTTATAGCAAACTTAGATCAAAACACCCATCACACTTTTGTATTATCATTTGCAGATGACACTAAAATAAGCATGAAAGTCACTACAGTAAAGGACACTGAAAAATTACAGGACATAAGCAGGGTTTTCCAGTGGGCAGTGGAGAACATGATGTTCAGTGGTGATAAGTTCCAGCTGCTTTAGGTATGGAAAGAATGAGGAACACTATATACAAAACTCAAGAGGATCACCAAATAGAACGAAAGGAATATGTAAAAAACCTGGGAATAATCATGTCAGCTGACCTTTCTTTTAAGGAACATAAGACAAAGATCACGACAGCCAAGAAGATGACAGGGTGGGTATTGATTATTATTATAATCAAAAAGAAGCGCTAAGCCACAAGGACTATACAGCGGGGTGGGTATTGAGAACTTTCAAAACAAGGGAAATAATGCCGATGGTGACACTCTTCAAATCACTATTGCTCCCTCATAAAAATATTGCTCAGTGCTGACAGCCCTGTTCAAAGCAGGAGAAATATCAGAACTGGAACAAATACAGAGATCGTGTACAGCTTGCACTGAGCCAGTAAAGCACATGTACTCACAGGAGGAGAGATACATGATAATATACACCTGTAAAGTACTCAAGGGCCTGGTCCCAAATCTACACACTGCCATAACAAGATACTGGAGTGAGAGATATGGGAGGAAGTGTAAAATAAACCCAGTGAGAAGCAGGGGTGCAGTGGGGACCAAAAGGGAACACTGTATCAACATCTTACCAGAAGATATCAGAAACATGGCTGGAACAAGTGTAGAAGCCTTCAAGAGGAAACTGGACAAGTATCATCAGGTGTCAGATCAACTAGGCTGTGATGGATATGTGGGGCAGCAGGCCTCTAGCAGCAACTGCCTGGTTGATCATGCAAGCACCGGACAAGCCTGGCCCATGGCCAGGATCTGAGAGTAGTTAAACTCTTGAAACTCTTCAAAGGTAAGGTATGGGTGTGTGTGTGTGTGTGTATGTATATATATATATATATATATATATATATATATATATATATATATATATATATATATATATATATTTTAACAAATTGACTATCCCACCAAAGCAGGGTGACCTAAAAATAAAAACAAAAGATTATGTACAGTAGACCATTATATTACATGGTAATTACGTTCCTGAAAATGCTGTATGAGGCAAGTCCGTGTTAGATAAACTGAAGAACTTATGAGAAAAATAGGGTTGTGTTCGTGAGAACCCCAGATCTTAAAAAATAAAAATGATCATGTAATTGTTGTTCATTGTCATGATTATTTTTATTTCTATTGCATAAGGCTACAAATGTAACAGAAATAATAGTATTTCTTGCCTTAAATTGTGGGTGCGGGTGTTTGTTGAAGATTGTGAAGAGAGTGGAGTCATGCTGTGGCCCTACTGGGTTGAGGTACTAAAGTTGATGGTTGTACTATAGTGTGCATAAATTCTGTAATGAATTTCTGGGCTCTTTTACCCTGCAGTACATTATACCCCTGACAGTAAGGCATCATCAGCTGCTGTAGACCCTGTTTCAGAGCTCTGTTTCTAGATTTGTCAGGATCCTCTTCAGTGAAAAAGTATAACTTTAAGTCAGTCCAGTCGGTAAGTCATGTTAGATAAGTTAGAAAGTCAAATCAGTAAGCGAAATTAGTCTAGTTACTAAGTCTAAGCCAGTCCAGTCAGTTAACCCTTAAACGGTCCAAACGTATATATACGTTCTCTCGCGTAGCGCCCCAAATTTTTTGAGGAAAAACAAAAGTAGTTTTTTTAATAGGAAAAAAGAGCATCCCCAATTATTTTAATATGGTGCACAGTGAGTGCGCACACCCATTCTCTCATGTCTAGGCGACTCAGGGTTATCGTGGCAATGTTGAATGAAGGACAAAGAAAACGTATATACAGTGGACCCTCAACCAGCGATATTAATCCGTTCCTGAGAGCTCATCGTTAGTCAAGTTAATTTTCCCCTTAAGAAATAATGGAAATCAAATTAATCCATGCAAGACACCCCAAAGTATTGAAAAAAAAAATTTTTACCACATGAAATATTAATTTTAATACACACAAACTGAAGAAGACATGCACAGTTACATGACACTTACCTTTATTGAAGATTGATGGGATGGGAGGAGGGGAGACTGTTGATCTTCTTAGTGTTTAGAAGGGGAATCCCCTTCCATTAGCACTTGAGGTAGCAAGTCTTTTTCTGGGGTTACTTCCCTTGTTCTTTTAATGCCACTAAGACCAGCTTCAGAGTCACTGGACTTCTGTCGCACAACATATCTGTCCATAGATACCTGTACCTCTCGTTCCTTTATGACTTTCCTAAAGTGGTTCACAACATTGTCAGTGTACAGGTTGCCAACACGGCTTGCAGTAGCCGTGTCAGGGTGATTTTCATCAAAAAAGGTTTGCACTTCAAGCCACTTTGCACACATTTCCTTAATCTTAGAAGTAGACAACTTCAATTTCTCTCTCCCCTCCTCCGAAGCAGTTTCCTCAGGTCTGCCCTCTTGCTGTTGAAGATGATCTAGCAGCTCATCAGTGGTTAGTTCATCATTGTCCTCCTCCACCAGATCTTCCACATCCTCCCCACTAACCTCCAACCCCAAGGACTTCCCCAATGCCACAATGGATTCCTCAACTGGCATAGGATTCTCAGGGTTAGCCTCAAACCCTTCAAAATCCCTTTTGTCTACACATTCTGGCCACAGTTTTTTCCAAGCAGAGTTCAAGGTCCTCTTAGTCACTTCCTCCCAAGCCTTACCTATAATGTTTACACAATTGAGGATGGTAAAATGATCTTTCCAAAACTCTCTTAGTGTCAGTTGAGTTTCTGAGGTCACTACAAAGCACCTTTCAAACATAGCTTTTGTGTACAGTTTCTTGAAGTTGGAAATGACCTGCTGGTCCATGGGCTGCAGGAGAGGAGTGGTATTAGGAGGCAAAAACTTCACCTTAATGAAGCTCATGTCCCTAGAAAGTCGCTCTGCCAAGTCTGAAGGATGACCAGGAGCATTGTCTAATACCAGGAGGCACTTAAGGTCTAATTTCTTTTCAATTAGGTAATTTTTCACATTGGGGGCAAATGCATGGTGTAACCAGTCATAGAAAAAGTCCCTAGTGACCCATGCCTTACTGTTTGCCCTCCACAGCACACACAAATTAGCCTTGAGGACATTGTTTTTCCTGAACACTCTGGGAGTTTCAGAGTGATACACCAATAAAGGCTTCACTTTGCAATCACCACTAGCATTGGCACACATCAACAGAGTAAGCCTGTCTTTCATAGGCTTATGTCCTGGGAGTGCCTTTTTCTCCTGAGTAATGTAGGTCCTGCTTGGCATTTTCTTCCAAAACAGGCCGTTTTGTCACAAACACTTGTTCAGGTTTCAGTCCTTCACTATGTACTCCTTGAATTCCTGCACATATTTTTCAGCCGCTTTGTGGTCCGAACTGGCAGCCTCACCATGCCTTATCACACTATAAATGCCACAACACTTCTTAAATCTCTCAAACCAACCTTTGCTGGCTTAAATTCACTCACATCACTAGTTGCTGGCATTTTTTTAATTAAATCGTCATGCAACTTCCTAGCCTTTTCACATACGATCGCTTGAGAGATGCTATCTCCTGCTATCTGTTTCTCGTTTATCCACACCAATAAGTCTCTCTCAACATCTTCTACTGCTTGCGATCTCAGTTTCGAAAACATAGTTGCACCTTTGGCAAGAACAGCTTCCTTGATTGCCGTTTTTTTGCCCACAATAGTAGCGATGGTTGATTGGGGTTTATTATGCAACCTGACCAGCTCAGGGACACGCACTCCACTTTCATACTTAGCAATGATCTCTTTCTTCATCTCCATAGTAATTCTCACCCTTTTTGCTGTAGGGTTGGCACTAGAAGCTTTCTTGGGGCCCATGGTGACTTATTTTGCAGGTGCAATCACTACAAAGGCTGTGATAATATGAAATGTTCCAGTTGTATGTTTGGAAGCGACCGTGGTGGCTGGCTCGTAAACACTGGCACCCACGGGACAAGTGAGGCGCGCTCAGGCCAAAGTGGACGCATCTCGTACGGAACGAATAGCGCTGGTCGGGTTTTTAAGCGCTAGTTGAGGCAAAATTTTTGCGTTAAAATGTATAGCTAGTCAGATTTATCGTTAATCGATGCCATCGCTGGTTGAGGGTCCACTGTATACGTTTGGGGTGCTACGCAAGAGAACGTATACGTTTGGACCGTTTAAGGGTTAAGACAGTAAGTCTAGTTAGTAAGTCAGTCAGGTCAGTCCAGTAAGTCAAGACAATTCAATCAAGTCAGTTTACCCAGGTAGTTGTGATCTATGTGTCATTCATCACACAAGCCTGTATATTTGCCTCATTCTTTTAGTAAAAGTAGACATTAGTAGACTTTTACATTTACATGACAATATCGTTCATTAGACATGACCTTTACATTTACATCACATCAGTCATTCATTATTTGCCTCCCACCATCAGGCAGTTAAAGATTAATGAAATATTTTAACAGTGAATATTGAAGGTGATTTTTTTTCCTTTTACAGGTATGATCCCTGTATCTCCGAGTCCACCACTGGATGCCCAGCCTGTGACCTACTGTGAGCCTGCATTCTGGTGTTCAATATCTTACTATGAGCTCAACACACGTGTAGGAGAGACCTTCCATGCCTCGCAGCCATCACTCACTGTGGATGGCTTCACAGGTCAGTGCTGCTTGTCTCATGCACCATCATTCCTCCTGCGTTCTCGTGGCTCTAAATGAAATATTAATGCCAGTTCTTGCAAAAATGAGTATAAGTTGACTAATTCCTAATATGACACTTAATATGTTTCAGAATTAAATAGAGGATTTCTCAGCAAATCCCAGAACATAAAAGTTTTTTGCCAGCAATTCATGTACTTTGCTTTCATAAAAGATACTGCATTGTTTTTTAAAAATATTAAAATTCTATTTGAAACCATACGTTAAACCAGGAGTCACTGCATATGCAGTATATGCTGTACTTGATGTAACACTTCAATAAGTAATTTTGCATGTGCAGTACACATTAGTCACATGGAGCAGTGTACTTTATAAAATGCATTGAAGATTCTCAGTATCCAGAATTGTAATGGTCTGACTGAGCTTAGTACAGTTGCCATGGTGATGGAAATATGTCTACTGCATAGGCTATAGAGGGACATGTGTGTGTGTATATATACATATAATGTACAGTAAGACCCCACTTACAAGGCAGGTTAGGTTCCAGGCTACCGCCGGAAAGGAGAACGCCATTTTTTCCATTTATAAATGCCAGATAAGTTTACACTAACATTTATTAACTTAGCAAAAGAACTAGGCAATAAAAAGCAAATTTCACACAGAGTACACTCATTACTTACCTCAAAATATTTGTAGTTTTAATCCTTTGACTATTGGTGTCGTATATATATCTTACAAGCCAGTGTTTTTGACATATTAACACGGCAAAATTTTAGCGGCTTCAAATCAAGCAGGAGAAAGCTGGTAGGCCCACATGTGAGAGAATGGGTCTGTGTGGTCAGTGTGTGCAGTATAAAAAAAAAAAAAAATACTGCAGCACACAGTGCATAATGAGAAAAAAACTCCGACCGTGTTTTTGGATTAAAACGCAGACTTTCAGGTGTATTTTCATATAGTATTTATGGTTGTACAGGTTTCCCTCCACATTCGCAAGGGTTAGGGGATCAAGAACCTCACAAACATTTGGTGCACAAATATATTGTAGGGAAATATAATAATAGCTTTTACTTAGCCTAACAATACTGCTTCTTTAACCTATTGAACCATGAATGATCATAAAACATATGAAAACATCATAAAATATTGTACTAGTGCCAGCCCTTTGGTAAAGAAGTTGAGAAAGACTACATAATTCAAGAAAGAACTCGTAGCAGAGTACCAAAGTGGAGGAGGAAGAGAGAGGGGAGAATGTGCCTTCTTCAGTGATTCTATGATACTAAACCAGCACCAGTTGATAAAGGTCATAGTGCCAGCCAGCGATAAAGTGTAGCAAGTAAGTTAAGCGATTAATCAGTAGAAAAAGGACAGCACGAACCCAACTCCTCCAATGTTGTTGGAGTTATATAGGGTGACAACGCCTTTGTCTCTGCTGCCGCCTTCACCACCACTATGTACAGCTTATGCCGTACATAGTGCTTTATTTTTACAATGCGTCACCGCTCTCTTAACCTCTCCATTTACTCCTCCCTCCTTGCATCACTTCTACTTTGTAAAAACCTCTCATATACTAACTTTTTCTCTCTTACTACTCCCGTTACATCATCAATCCACCAATTGCTCTTCTTCCCTCCCGCACCCACTTCCCTGTAACTACAAACTTCTGCTGAACACTAACACTATACATATTCTTAAACTTACCCCATTGCCTATACTCACACTAGCCCATCTGTCCTCCAACAGTTGTTTATATCTTACCCTAACTGCCTCCTCTTCTAGTTTATAAACATTCACATTTCTCGTACACAGGACCCCCATATCTGCAGGGGATATGTTCCAATGACCTGTCATGGAGACCAAAACCGTGGATAGAAGCAAACCCTATACAACCTCTCCTCACTTAACGACAGGGTTTCATTCCTAAGAGTAGGTCGGTAAATGAATTGGTCATTAAATGAGGAGCATACTATACTGGTAATGGGTTTGTGTCAGCCATCTTTAGATATTTTTTTAATGCCACCTTTGCACCATTTATAACATTTTTAGTATATTTTTAAATGTTTATACAGTAGTGTGCTGTAATAGACAGAATAGAGGAAATCAGGTCTAATGGACATTACTAGGTTTGCATACTGATTGGAGAGCTGGTCATAAGTCTGAGTGATCGGTAAACATATAAGTTGCTAAGTGAGAAGAGGCTGTATATAAGTCCTTTACATACCTTTTTTAAAGTTTAATTGATAAATTATGCACAATAAGTGGAGAATTATCACTTTTCACTGATGGGAAGCACTTTGCGGCTTCTCTACTTTTGCACTTTGGGCCCATTATTATGCAAAATTAAGAGGTATTTTGGGGTCGTAGTAAACTGTGGATAACTGAAACTGCAGATACCAAATCAGTGGACATGGGGCTTCTACTGTATACAGTAGGCCGTTACATTAAATGGTAGTTACATTCCTGAAAATGCTGTGTTATGTAAATCCGTGTTAGATTAACTGAAGAACTTGTGGGAAAAATAGGATTACGTTCCTGAGAACCCCCAAAAAAGCCAAACAACTTTTTTTTAGACCTCCAGATCTTACAAAAATAAAAGTATGTAATTGTAGATCATTGTCGTGATGTACTACATTTTTTTACTGCTTAAGACTACAAATGCAATGGAAATAATAATATTTCTTACCTTAAATTGTGGGTGCTGATGTTTGCCGATGACTGAAGAGAGTGTAGAGGTTTTGGTACTGAAGTCAAGGTTGTACTGGAGTGTGCATAAATTTTGTAATGGATTTCCGGGCTATTTTACCCTGCAGTGCATTATACAGCTGATGGGAAGGTATCAGCTGCTCTAGTATTGATGAGACACTTTTTCTTGAACACTCTGGGATTTTCAGAGTGATACATGAGTAAAGGCTTCACTTGGCAATCCCCACTAGCATTACAACAAAACAAGAAAGTTAGCCCGTCTTTCATAGGCTTGTGTCCTGGGAGTGCCTTTTCCTCCTGAGTAATGTAGGTCCTGTTTGGCATTTTTCTTCCAGAACAGGTCTGTTTCATCACAATTGAACACTTGTTGGGGTTGGAATTTTTCAGCTTCGCCATGTCTTATCACACTGTGTATGCCACTACAATTCTTAAATCTCTCAAACCAACCTTTGCTGGCCTTAAATTCACCAATATGAGCACTAGTTCCAGGCATTTTTTCCTGTTCACCTGGGTGTGTTTCATCCTGGGGGACAAGATTAAGGCCCCCCAATGGAAATAAGTTACAGTCCTCGATGACTCACTGACTTTCTTGGGTGGCTAACCCTCTGGGGTTAATTGTTTCTTGTTAAGCCACACCAACAACACTCTCTCCACATCTTCGAGTAGTACAGCAGCAGCTGACCATGGTATGATAGTATTTCTCACCCTGTTTATCACAGGGTTGGCAGGGTTGGCACTAGAAGCTTACTTTGGCCCCATGGTGGCTTATTTAGCAGTTACAAACACTATAAACAGTGGAATAATACAAAATGTATTGAATGTATGCATGAAACCAGCCACCCTGGCTTGTAAACAATGATGGTAGAGCAGCCGAGGCGCTCAGGTTTGGGATGAATCATGTTGGGTGAGTTTTTTATCGTTAGCCAGGCCAAAATTTTTATGCTCAAACGCTTCATTGGGCGGATGTAACGTCATGCGATGTGTTCGTTAGCCGAGGGTCCACTGTATATGTCGTGCCAAATAGGTAAAATTTGCAATTTTGGCTTAAATAGCAACTCTCTTCTTGCCAAATAAGGCAGGTGAAAATTTGTGTATATAATATATTCACACATATATTCTTAATCTGCATAAAAAATAGTACCCCTGGTGTTGATTTTCAGGAATTTTGAAAATCCACACTGAACTACATGTAGTCCAGTGATTTTTCTTGGGGCAAAAACAATTTTTTTTCTTAAAATGGGAAATAGGCGTGATAGAACTGTTGAATAATTTACTTCCCACAAATGTGAAAAAAATATTACATAAATAGCTTTCATTGAAGGTTAGAATAGTTTTGATGAAAATGCTAGAGTCCTCTATCAGGGCTTCATATGATAGAGTCAAAAGGAAAGCATTTCATGCTAAAATGATCTGATTTCATATTTTTAATCTGCATAAAAAATATTACCTTTGGTGTGAATTTTTAAAATCCTGATGTCTGAAAATGATGAGTTTTTTTGGGGACAAAAAACTTTCCCCTAAAAATGGGAAATAGGCATGTTGGAACCGTTTGTTGGATTAAATACATCCCACAAAATATAATTTATCTTTTATATATACTTTACATTGAAGGTTAGAATAGTTTTGATGAAAACGTTAGCATGCTCTAACAGAACTAGTGAAATCAAGATTGAAAACTGGGCCTTTTTATGGGTCTAATATTGTATGAAAGTTAATGTAAAACAGTTTTTCACAGATCCCAGCAACAGTGAACGCTTCTGCCTAGGCCTGCTCTCTAATGTGAACCGTAACCCAGTAGTGGAACAGACCAGACGTCACATTGGCAAGGGTGTACGACTTTATTACATTGGTGGAGAGGTGTTTGCCGAGTGCCTCTCAGACTCCTCCATCTTTGTACAAAGTCCTAACTGTAACCAGCGCTATGGCTGGCATCCAGCTACTGTAGTCAAGATTCCTCCAGGTATAATATAAGAAGCTTTCTTTTTCTTGAGTTAGATCTATTAAATCACATTTTTATATCTCTTTGCTATTTAGTTATTTTCCTTGGTTGCAATATCATTTATAACTGCTGATTGACTTAATGTAATGAAGCTACAGTAAACACTGAACATAAAGAACTTCTGAAGTAACAGAAAAAATCCACTGAGTGAAATGTACTTTTAACTCATTTCAATGTTTATTACATTATAACTGTATAAAGTGCTGTATTAGAGTACTTTAGTGCAACTTGTTTAATATTATCCTGATTTAAGACATGGAGCATCCACCCTGTTAGTGCATTAGGTTTACTTCAGTTACTACATCTCCAGTCCTGCTCTTGACCACAAAATATACTATCATTTTTTATTACATTAACACAATACCTGGTAGAGTGGGAAATAATGAGATTCAATCCAAGTAAGGGGAGGTTAGGTTCATTTCTGTGTATCAAGAGCCGAGCATCAAGGAACCTCCATTGAGGGGATAACCACAGGTGGTCCCTAGATTGTGATTTTATGACAATATATCTGCCTACAGTTAACAGGGCAGCTTCAATAAATTTTTATTATTTTTCTCACTCTAAGAAAAGCCAGATGGGTAGGTACAGTGGAACCTTGGTTTTCGTTATTAATCCATTCGAAAAAGTCTGACAATAAACCGAATCAACATTTCCCGTAAGAAATAATGTAAATCTAATTAATTTGTTCCACACCCAAAAATACTTATTCTCTATAAAAAGTATAGTTTTACATACAAAAAACTGAGGTTCCACTGTATATATGCATGCGTAGTGTGACCTAAGTGTAACAAGATGTATCTGAAACCTTGCATATTTATGAGACAAAAAAAAAAAAAAAAATATAATCCTACTGGTAGGACAGTATTACCTCCCTGGGTGGTTGCTGTCTACCAACCTACTACCTAATTATTATTTCTGTTCCTGTTAACAGCAGATTGAAGATTAAGCTTGATTTTTGTTTTATGGCAAAGGCTCCTGGGTTCTTCTAAATTATATAAACATTCTTTGTGCTTAATTTGAAAATAAATACAAGAAGTATTCATGTGTTAAATCCCTATTATTATATTGGATATTAATAAAATACTATTATTCAAGTTAGTGGTAAGATATATTATTTTTTTTATAGCTTAGCTACCTATGAGGTCAAATATATATGTATGGTGTCCACACCTAAGGAAAAAGAGTTCAACTCCTCAAGCAGTCCAACAAATGTTTATGAACTATTCTTGTCTTAGAATATCTTAAGCCGTAGTGTACCTAAGTTATATAACCTTTAATTACCATTGTGGGAAATGGTTTCTCACAAGACTATCATCTAAAGTGTAGCTCCTCACCTCCTTCAAACATGCTGGTAAAAAATCTAGAATATTGACTTTAATTTCCTTGAAACAATTATGTAGTGTACCATAAATAGGTACAAGGTTCACAAATTGGTGATCAGTTTATTTAACCAGCTGGGTGAGTGGCTAGGTAGATGAGCAAAAGGTACAGAATCAGAAACTCAAGGTCCCCTTGAACAGGATACTTTCATAGCTTTGAGCCCAGCCTCTTCAAACAGTTATTAATATAGTGGATATATCTGGGGAAACACTAAATCCACAGGGGGCCAAACACTTGGGGAATTGGAGTAAACTGTTTTATCTAATGAATGAAAAGGATGCCCCAATTTCTTGGATGAAGATCCTTCACCAGAATCAAGGCACTTCCCTTAATAGTTTTTATTTATTTCCTCTTATATCCATGGGTAAGTGGAAGAGAATTCTTCCTCCATGTCATAAGAGGCCAGAAACCCCTTCTCCTGTATAAATTACTAAATTTTAAGAGAAATGTGTGTTTTTCTTTTAGGTCACCCTGCCTCAGCAGGATACAGCCAGTTTGTTGAAAAAAAAAAATAATAAAAAGTACACAACAAAATTTGGTGACATTTTATACATTAAGGAAAGCCAATTATACAGAGCATTTCAGACAGACAAAAACTAGAATTTACAACTACTCGATGGACTTGATTTATGAGAAATATATAAAGTGGATGTGGTAAATAAGTTTGGGGTGCCAGGTGTAAATGATAATTTAGAGACCGATTGAACTTTGTATTGAAAGGAGTTTAGTTATAGGTAATACACATTTTGAGAAAAAGAGGATAAATAAGTATACAAGATATGATGTAGGGCATAATGACAATAGTTTGTTGGACTATGTATTGGTAGACTTCAAGATGTACATGTTTATAGAGGTGCCGCAGATATATCAGATCGCTTTTTAGTTGTAGTTACAGTGAGTAAAAGGTAGATGGGATACAAGAAAAATGGAAGCAGCAAGTAAGACAGAGGTGAAGGTTTATAAGCTAAAGGAGAAGGCAGTTACAGCAAGATATAAACAACTATTGGAAGGGTAGGTTTAAGAATGCATTAGTTTGTGGTTCCAGGAAAGTGGGTGTAGGAGGGAAGAAGATAAATTGGTTGAATGATGATAGAGAAAAAAAAAGTTAGCATATGAAAGGTTTTTACAAAGTAGAAGCGATGCACGGAGGGAGGAGTATATGGAGAGGTTAAGAGAGTGGTGAAGCAATGTAAAAAGAAAGCAAATGAGAGTGGGTGAGATGTTAACAAATTTTGTTGAAAAAGTTTTGGAGCGAGATTAATAAATTGAGGAAGCCTAGGGAACGAATGAATCTGACAGTTAAAAGTAGGAGAGGAGAGTTATAGGCATCAGGAAGATGGAATATTTTGAAGAATTGTTAAATGTTGATTAAGATAGGGAAGCTGTGATTTCGTGTATAGGGTAAGGAGGAAGAACATCTTGTAGGAGCTGTGAGTGTAGTTCAGAAGGAAGTGGGTAGAATGAAAGGGGTAAGGCAGCTGGGATAAAGATAGAAATGTTAACAGCAGGTGGGGATATAGTTTTGGAGTGGTTGGTGCTTTTATTTAATAAATGTATGGAAGAGGGTAAGGTACCTAGGGATTGGCAGAGAGCATGCATAGTTCCTTTGTATAAAGGCAACAAAAGAATGTAAAAATCATAGGGGAATAAGCCTGTTGAGTATACCTGGTAAAGTGTATGGTAGAGTTATTACTGAAAGAATTAAGGTTAAGATGGAGAGTAGGATAATAGACTTTAGGAAGGGTAGGGGGTGTGTTTACAGTGAACATTATTTAGATAAGAGTAAAGAGGTTTTTGTGGCACTTATGGATTTGGAAAAGGTGTGGATAGGGGGGGCAGTGTGGAAGATGTTGCAGATGTATGGAATAGGAGGTATGTTATTGAAAGCGGTGAAAAGATTTTACGAGGATAGTTAGGCTCAGGTTATAGTATGTAGGAGAGAGATTATTTCCCAGTAAAAGTAGGCCTTAGACAAGGATGTGTGATGTCACCATGGTTGTTCAATATATTTATAGATGGGGTTGTATGAGAAGTGAAAGCTCGGGTGTTGGCAAGAAGTGTGGGGTTAAAACAAAGAATCTAACACAAAGTGGGAGTTGTCACAGTTGCTCTTTGTTGATGACACTGTGCTTTTGGGAGATTCTGAAGAGAAGTTGCTGAGATCGGTGGATGAGTTTGGTAGGGTATGTAAAAGAAGAAAATTAAAAGTGAATATAGGATAGAGTAAGGTGACGAGGATAAAAAAAAATTGGGTTAACAGAAGATTGGAGGAGGTGAATGTATTCAGATAGGAATGGATGTGTCAGCAGATAGGTCTATGAAAGATGAAGTGAATCATAGAATTGACAAGGGAAAAAAGGCAAGTGGAGTACTGAGGAGAAAAAGAACTTTGTTCATGGAAGCAACAAGGGGAATATATGAGAGTATAGTTATACCAATGCTCTTATATGGGTGAAAAGCATGGGTGGTGAATGTTGCAACAAGGAGAAGGCCGGAGGCAGTGGAAATGTCGTGTCTCAGGGCAATGTGTGGTGTGAATATAATGGAGAGAATTCGTAGTTTTTTAAATTAGGTGGTGGTGCGTGATTACCAAAACTATCATCCTGAGGGCTGTGGTGGCTCGGACATGTAGAGAGGATCCAACAAATTAGAATGACTTCGAGTGTATAAATCTGTAGTGGAGGGAAAGGCGGGGTAGAGGTCAGCCTAGGAAAGGTTGGAGGAAGGGGGTAAAGGAGGTTTTGTGTGTGAGGGGCTTGGGCTTCCAGCAAACGTGTGAGCATGTTAGATAGGAGCGAATGGTTTTGAGCGCTTGACGTGCTGTTGGAGTGTGAGCAGGGTAATATTGATGAAGGGATTCAGGGAAACCAGGAGGTTGGACTTGAGTCTTGGAGATGGGAAGTACAGTGCCTGTACTCTGAAGGAGGGGTGTTAATGTTGCAGTTTTATAACTGTAGTGTAAGCACACCTCTGGCAAGACTGTGATGGAGTGAATGATGGTGAAAGTTTTTCTTTTTCAGGCCACCCTATCTTTGTGGGAAATGGATGTGTTGTTAATAATAATAAAAAATACAAAACTAGATAGTATATACAGTATAAATATTAAGTGATATTAATCCTAATGAATACATTACTCATTTAGTCAAAAACACTTGAATATAATAACAAACTAGTACTAATAAAAATTAAAGGTATAACAATATTTAAAATAGAAGTGGAGCATAGTACATAAAAATATGTTTGTTTATTAATTAAAACAGCAGTTTTAAAATAAAAGTGGAATTATAGTAGAGATATAAACCTCTGAGAAGTTTAAGAGCTGCGTTTATATTTATATTAGGCGTACAGTGTCTGCCAGGACTGGGGTCCTGCCTGGGTCTTTTCCATGCAGTGACCTGGCAATTATACTAAGTGTCTTTTATGTGTGTATTGTATGCTTAGTAGTAAGTGCAGACATTTTGTATGTTAAGTAAATAGAAACTTTCTAATAATGGGGGATATCTGTTGTCTGGAACCTTAACGAGTGATCATTTCAATAGATTTTTTTTTTGAGCTGTGGTGAGTTTCAGGTGGTTTGCTGCTGTTTTCCCATGCACATATACCATTAGATGGATTACAATAGTTCAGAGTGACTAATGATGCTTGAAGGACACATTAATGCATTTCTTAAAGAATTCTTGCTGTTTTGGCAAGTATCTTAGACATGTGCTAGATGTGTGCCTTTAATGTTTTTTTTTTTTTTTTTTTTTTGTCAAGGTGTACAATTAAGAATTTTTCTATATCTTTTTCTAGTAAATTAAGAGACTCCACAAGAGTCTGCACGCATATATCACCATCTTTCAAGTCTTATGTAAATCCTCTTCTAGTTTTATAAACTAAATTTCACATGTATAATTCATTGTACTTCATTTTACATAATTAATATTTTTATATTCATTAAAACAGTCATACATCATCTGGGAAATGAGAGAGGTGGGTGGTAATCAGGTCTGATTAAAGGAAAGGTAGGCTAGCTCCATTTCTTTGGATCAAGAGCCTCCTATCCCTCAAGGCCTGAACGACTTCTGTTTAGCACCTCCCCATGATGATGATGATGATGATGATAATAATTGGGAGCAAGGGGCTAGTGACTCCTGCATAAATTACTATGTGTAAAAAGAAAAATTTAGTTTTTATAGGTCAGTCTACCTTGGTGGGGGATGGCTGGTGTACTGAAGAAATAATAATAATAATGTATACTTAGATGTAAAACTTGAGACAGTCTGATGTAACTTTCGTTGATTTTGCAGGTTGTAACCTTAAAATCTTCAATAATCAAGAGTTTGCACAACAGCTGGCTCAGAGTGTTAGTCAAGGCTTTGAAGCTGTGTATCAACTCACTCGGATGTGCACCATACGCATATCTTTCGTTAAAGGCTGGGGAGCGCAATACAGGTAAATGGGCCGCAGTAAATAGGATATGTTCAAGGTTTGGATTTGAACTGTTCCTTGGGAATAAACCTCAGTATTTATATATTTTCTGTATACACATTCAGGAAAACAGATGAACAGCCCAGTGGTATTGAAAGGTTAGAATACTGCTGCAGTACATGTATATAGACATGAGGCAGGAAAGAGTGAGCTGAATAAAATAGCAGAACAATAACACACAAGAAAAGGTGAAACTACATATACATATAACTATACTTTAAAACAATTGTTTTTACTATACTTAAGAAATTTATAATTTTCAGACGGCAAACAGTAACATCAACGCCATGCTGGATTGAGCTGCACTTGAATGGTCCACTGCAGTGGCTGGATCGTGTTTTGACACAAATGGGCTCTCCGTGTCTTCCATGTTCCTCTATGTCCTGAACACCTGCAATGTATCATGGATTTATACTACCCAAACACCTGCAGATTCTCCAAATCCAGAGCAACTATATGGTTAATGTTCTACTGTATACTGAGAACAAGAATAATTAGATTGCCTATGCTGGTCAATATTTTGGATATTTTAACTGATATAATGATGTCAGCAGTAGACAATATTAATCTGGAACTTTGGGGTTTAAATGTGGTACATGGTTTCTGGTTGGCATTAGTCTTGTTCATATGAAGGATGATGCAAGCACAGAAAGTGTGGGATGAGCTGTGACTTGCCATGATCAACAAAGAATTTTTGTGTCATGTGATCACTATTCTTAGTTAAATGTAATCTTTTAATGGATCAGCAAAAAAAAATAAAAAAAAAAAGCTTTGGACATGAACAGCATATACTGATATTCAGCTGCAGGGTTATACAGCAAGAGTTTGCATGTGCATTTGTGTTATTGTATTAGAAGGAAAAGATAATTAATCCATTAAGTTCAAAATTTATGCTAGTGTCACATCTGCGGCTATGGAACTCAGGAAGAATATGAAGGGTATATACATCTGTCAGTGGTGTAAGTTTAAGTTCAGAAGAAGAATAGATAAAATGGAATACAGGTATGTACAAAGAAAATATTTGAGGTGAAAATTAAGTTTTTATAAGAATTTGTAACAAACCATTGAAAAGGCGTTGGTTGCAACTTAAAGTGTGCGCTAGTTCATGTTTCTAAATTTACTGAGAACTGTGTATTTAATTTATATGGTTAACTCTTAATTTGCCACAAAAGTATATAGGAACAAAATAGTAATATACATTGTCACTGAAAGAAAAGGTCAAATAACTTGTGCAATTTTTTTGGCCACATAAATACTGGTGTAAAAGACATCATCCTGTTTATTGATGCAGTATAAATGTATGGGCATGACACTTTTTAATTTAAGTATTTAGTGTATGAAAATATTTAATTATTTTGTTTCAGGGTTTTACTATATTTTGTGTGTCAGTAGTGAATATTTCAGAATTTAATCTAATTATTTATGTGATTGGAAGTACAATACTACAGGATAAATGATTGTTTATACATATATAACCATAAGTTATTTCTGGATTTTAGCAGCTGCATTCTCAATTAGAATGGGTAGATTTCTTGTTTAGAAAGTATGCTGGACAGCCATATTTATACAGATGCTTTGCATTTGTTACAATAATAGTCACTATTAAGTCAACTTTTGTGGTACAGTATTTACGGAGTTGCAACTATAGTGATCAAAGTACGCAACCTAAATGGTCGAGTCAATGACTCGTCTCCTTCATGGATGATAGTTTCATGATGTATCTGTGATGATTGACTGCCATGTTTAATAGCTATGGATGATGTATTTGAGAGTGGATCAGTATACTGAGTTGGAGTTTACAGCTTGTATAAAACCCTTTGAAATATTTATCAACAACTACAGAGATTAACATGTTTGTAGTTAAGGAGGCAACAGTGGAACAAAAAGAATGGAATTTTCTTATAACCTGAACTTCTGAAAATTTATAATATATTTATTAAAACAATCAGGTGAAAATTGGTAAACAACAATGTAGATAAATGGTTATAGTTAGAATTATCTTGGTAATGTACAGTAAGTATACTCTAGCTTTTTTTTTTTAGGATTGAATGGATGAGCTAACAGTGCTGTTAAAGAGAATCTTGGTCATGCATCCAAAGCTTGTAAAAAATTTTCTCAGTTTATGCAAAGTTTAATATTTATTAGTATGAATAATTAAAGATGTTGAAAATTAATCAGTGGTTGAACATTTAGTTAACAAATCCAATTTGTATAATAGTTTGTTCTATATATTACCCTAATATATGCCCACTTTTAGAAAATACAGTTTAAAGTAAACAATTTTGGTCTTGTACTGACATTTTAAAAGAGGATCTCGATGAGAGACCAATATACTCTTTTCTAAAAAAAAAAAAAGGGGGAGGGGATTGCACTGGCTATATTATTATCACAAAGAAGTGCTAAACTGATAATTGTCATACAGCAGTTGCAGTAGACTTATTGCAAACAAAACTTATTTCCAGCATTGGTGACAATCAAGTGTAATTGATATATGTCTTACAGTAAAGACTACTGTATGATTCATTGTTATTTATTACAGTATGTTGATGGGGATGAGTTAAACGTGTCAGGATTATATAGCACCAGGGGATGGGGAGGTAATTAGATTTAGTCTGTATGACTCCATGCAAGCTTAGCATTTTTTCTTCATGTGTGTATGTAATAATGATATAGACAGTGTTGATGTCAGCCACTTTAAATTATGACAGTCTTAGTTTGATTTTATGTGGGATCATGACTAGATTCTCTTGCATTGTCGATGGTTATTTCTAAATCCTTTACCTACTTACAATAATAATATTGAACATGGTGAAAATTTACTAAAATTGAAGCCATACTTACAATTGTTAATGAATGGTATTATACCACATGTGTACAAATGAGTCAAGTGTGCGGTGAAAATTTAACCAAGTATATTTATTTAAACTGAATGATAGTTTCAGTTATATAAATTTGTTGATTGAAAGTTAAACTATTTTTTATTAGTATGGTGATGTATTTTCACTTAATTATTTTGAGGTTAATAGTAATTATTACTTTTATAACTCTTTTATTATTTCTAGAGTTGGTATTTGAGTATTTAAACTATAATGTTGTACAAATAATTTGTTATGTATTTTATCCATATAATACCAAATCTTAACCCCATGAATAGTTACAGATTATTTTAAATAATGAAGTTATGAATTAACTGTAAGATTATTAGCTGCAGCTCACGAGATACAGGCCTGAAGCACTACCCTAGTCGAGGTATGGCTCCTTGGCTCGACAGCAGCAGCGAGGTACAGGGTTCTGTACTCCCTCACTATCTGCAAGTAATGCATTCTGCAAAAAGTTTAAAGATGGTGAACTCACAGATACAGTATCAGATATGGTAATGCATTCTGAATCCCTCTTCCCTGTACCCAGACATGATACTAGTCGCATGATAAATGGTTTAGAAAACCGACAAGTTGAAGAATGAAATGCGCAACACAGGGATCTTTATTGAGGAAACGTTTTGCCACAGTGGCTTCATCGGTCCAATATAAAGAACAGCAGTGTAAAGAGAGGAGGAGTTTGAGTTAATCAGTCCCTCAGCCTTTTTTCCTTGTATTGGACTGATGAAGCCACTGTGTGGCAAAACATTTCCTCAATAAAGATTCCCATATGTTGCATAAGTGTCTCATAATATTAGTACAAATGGGTCATCTAACAAAAATGTTAATTATGTAGTTTAATTACTATAAATATATACTACAAGATAATATTAGTTCAAACTTGGAGAATAAATTCAGGAAAAGCATTTTTGCATATATACTCCAGTATAGGTCGAGGTTTTAAGACCAAATTTCCAAGGTTGAACTTCTTACATACCCAGGCCCTACAGACTTGAGGCTTCTCATCATTTGTAGTCATTTTGGATTTCTATAGTGTGTTACAGACTATTCAGAAATTTTATTTCCCTCATTACATCGCCCTGTGTATACACCTTTGGTTGTGCCGCATTTCTACTAAACACGGACATCTTTTGCTGGGTTTTTGGTCATGATGTTCAGAGTAACGAGTAAGCATTCAGTCGGCTGTTTGTGGACTATTTTTCAGTAATTTAGCAATTTCACAACCACTGGCAACAACGGTAGTCCAAGTTGGTCCACCACATTTGGCTTTCTGGTCATCTTTATCTCGCCACTGTCACAGTTGGGAGACTACTTCTATTGCCTATGCATCAGCCGTGTGCATCTCACAGACACCAGAGAAAAACTCTTGGCTCTGCTCTTTAAGGGTTGCCAGATTGCTCTGTATCTTAATAGCCTGTCCCTTCTATCAGTGGGCATGCAGAATTCACTTCCAGTCCACCACCCCCAACTAGCCTTGCTGAAAGTCCTATCTTTGACACAAACTGACTGACTTTTTTAATGGTAACCTCTTACACCGCCTTTGATTTTATTTTACTCTCTCCAGTACCGTTACCCTTGCACAATCCTAAACCTCACTCATATGTAACCTCAATATATTCCTCCTTTAGCACATCCTTCCCTGTAGCACTATGACTCTTCCAAGCTTAGCACTTAGTCTGATTATATTATTAAAGACTCCAGGAAGACCTCAATGGAGGTACCCAGTGTAAGTGAAGGGCTCTTCTTCCAAGAAGTTAGATTTATCCACCTTTTTCATGCATCAAATCTGAATGCCTCCCATTCCACATAGCTCCCAAGGATTAGCCTGCCTGATTAATTACAGAATCCAGGGATACCTGGTCAGGTACTATATAAAAAAATTCTAATCCTCCATCTTAGGTTAAGTTAAAATTAATTATCCTAAATAAATATAACAGCACAAATAACCAAAAGCATAATTCCATGACTATGGGATAGAAAATGCACTCTTTCCTTAATTTTCATTTTTTAACACCATTCATATCCCACTGAGGCATGGTGACCTTAAAAGAAAAACAAAAGTTTTTCCTTTTACATTTAGCGATTTATACAGGAGAAGGGGTTACTAGCCCCTTGCTCCCGGCATTTTAGTCGCTTCCTGTGACATGCGGAAGAATTCTTTTTGACTTCCCCATGGAGTGATTTGTTTATAAAAGCCAATATTTTTTCCTTCAGTTTGTTAATATGAAATGTGAATCATGGTTGCATAGTATGATGTAAACAAGTACTGTTCATTTTATCATGGGGAAGTGATGAAGGTAATTGCATGGTAGAGGGGGGGGGCTGAGTACATGGTGGTATGGTTTGTTTGCAATCATGTCATTACGATTTCATGAGTCACAGTAAGATGAACTAAGTGCTACCATCCACCCCCAATGATCATCTACCACCATTCTTCCTTGCCTACCTACTACTGACATGTACAACTGTCCTGATATACATAACAGCTTAAATAACAAATTTACAATTCTTTACTGATTTCAAGCAAGATATATGGGCAAGACCTGCCTAGCATGAGCCAGTAGGTCTACTGCAGTGCTTTTTATTCTGTTGATCATGTGTTTGGTTGTCAATCTGCTACATCTAATAGATTGTCCTGTTTATCAGCAGGCACACACAATTCACTTCTGACATCTCTGCTGTCCTAACGCATTTACTCTGACCTTGTTGAAGGTCACACCTTTGACTCAGATTCTCTCTCTACTTTTTTAACAAGCTAACTTATTGCATTTACTTCACCTTTTGCACTCTCCACTGCCTCACACTCATTCATGCATCCATGCATTACTCCTTTAGCACAGCCCACCCTGAAGTGCTGTATGAAGTTTCTGGGCTTAGCCATTTAGTTTGATTATATTACTATTATCATCAAGTTACATTATAATTTTTTTATGCAATTTTAAAGTTAAAGCCTTTCCTCACTTAGTGGTGTACTTGTTTACCTATGACTCGGACTTACGATGGGCTCTCTGACCAGTATGCATACCTAAATAGTGTATATCAGAGCTGATTTCCTCTATTCTGTTTATTACAGTACACTAATGTATAAACATTTAAAAATATACTATAAATGTTATAAATGGTGCAAAGGTGACATTAAAATAATATCAAAGATGGTTAACACAAACCCACTGCCATTATAGTATGCTCCTTGCTTAGTGATGAATTCATTTACTGACATGGTCTTAGGAACAGAATGCTGTCGTTAAGTGAGGAGAGGCCGTATTTTTTTATAAAAAATTTTAACTAATATATTTCACATCAGAACCATTTGACCCCATTTAAAGCCCCTCATAAGCTAACTTATACACTCGTATGTGAAACAATACTTTTCGGCAAAAAGAACCAGGTTGACTTATACCCGCTGTTTTGATATATGTACGTACTAGGGTGTGTGTGTGTGTGTACGCACTCGCCTATTTGTGGCTGCAGGGGTCAAGTCATAGCTTCTGGCCCTGCCTCTTCACTGATTGCTACTAGGTCCTCTGTCTCCCTGCTCCACGAGCTTTATCAAACCTCATGTTAAAACTGTGTATGGTTCCTGCCTCTACTACGTCACTTTCTAAGCTATTCCACTTCCTGACAACTCTGTGACTGAAGAAATACTTCCTAACATCCCTTCGACTCATAGGAGTCTTCAACTGCCAATTGTGACCCCTTGTTTCCGTGTCCCATCTCTGGAACATCATGTATTTGTCTACCTTGTCAGTTCCTCGCAGTATTTTACATGTTGTTATCATGTCTCCCCTGGCCCTCCTGTGTCGCCAGGCCAATTTCCCTTAACCTTTATTCGTAGGACAATCCCCTTAACTCTGGGACTAGTCTTGTTGCAAACCTTTACACTTTCTCTAATTTCTTGATGTGCTTGACCAGGTGTGGATTCCAAACTGGTGCTGCATATTCCAGTACGGGCCTGACGTATATGGTGTACAGTCTTTTGAACAATTCCTTTTACTGAGGTATCTGAACGCTATTCTCAGGTTTGCCAGATGCCTGTATGCTGCAGCAGTTATCTGATTGATGTGCGCCTCAAGAGATGTGCTCGGTATTATACTCGCCCCAAGATCTTTTTCCTTGAATGAGGTTTGCAGTCTTTGGCCACCTAGACTATACTCTGTCTTTGCCCTACCCGATCTTCATGACTTTGCATTTGGTGGGGTTAAATTCAAGGAGCCAGTTGCTGGACCAGGCTTGTAGCCTTTCCAGGTCTCTCTGTTGCCTGCCTAATCCTCAACAGATTTAATTTTTCTCATTAACTTCACATCTGCAGACAGGGACACTTTTGAGTCTATCCCTTCCGTTATGTCACTCACATATACCAAAAACAGCACAGGTCCTAGGACTGACCCCCACCCGTCACAGGCGCCCACTCTGACACCTCGTCACGTACCATAACTCGTTGTTACCTCCCTGTCGGATATTCTCTGATCCATTGCAGTGCCTTTCCTGTTATGCACGCCTGATCCTCTAACTTTTGCATTAACCTCTTGTGAGGAACTGTGTGAAAGGCCTTCTTCCAGTCCAAGAAAATGCAGTCTATCTACCCCTCTCTCTCCTGCCTTACTTCTATTACCTTGTCATAAAACTCCAGTAGGTTTGTGGTTTTAAATTGTCGGCTGTCTCCCACCAAGGCAGGGTGACCCAAAACAAAGAACTAATTATCACTCAACACTTTCACTATCACTTATACATAATCACTGTCTTTGCAGAGGCACCCAGACACGACCGTTTAGATAGTCACTCCTAGCTGCCAATATCCCATACCTCTCCTTTAACCATTTGACTGTTTTCGACGTATAAATACGTCTTACAAGCCAATGTTTCTGACGTATATATACTCAATAATTCTAGCGGCTTCAAATCAAGCGGGAGAAAGCTGGTAGGCCCACATGTGAGAGAATGGGTCTGTGTGGTCAGTGTGCACCACATAAAAAAAATCCTGCAGCACACATTGCGTAATGAGAAAAAAAAAACTGATCATTTTTTTGGAATAAAACGCCGACTTTGATGTGTATTTTCGTATACAGTGGACCCCCGGTTAACGATATTTTTTCACTCCAGAAGTATGTTCAGGTGCCAGTACTGACCGAATTTGTTCCCATAAGAAATATTGTGAAGTAGATTAGTCCATTTCAGACCCCCAAACTTACACGTACAAACGCACTTACATAAATACACTTACATAATTGGTCGCATTCAGAGGTAATCGTTATGCGGGGGTCCACTGTAGTATTTATCGTTGTATTCGCGTTTTCATGGTCTTAGGTAATAAAATGGAAAACATATTACAGAAATAGAGATGATTTTCATTACTTTGGCGATGAAAACGACCTTGAAACTGAGCTCAAAGTAGCGGAAATGTTCGATTTTTACCAATGTTCAGGAGTAAATAAATCACACCACACGTCCAATACACGTCAACTGGGGAGTCTAATATTCTTTCACTAGTGCACTGATGTTATTTATACCATTTTTGCAATAATGCAATAGTCTGCATAACAGTAAATTTTGTATTTTTTTGTATGAATAAAAAATCAAAATAGAAAGCAATAATAATATAAGAGGGGCCTAGAGATGTGACTAATGAACAGAGCATATGTTATTTTAGTGCCACGAATGTCTACCTTGTTTATTCTGGACCCTATTTTGAAATTGGCATCTTTTTTGTGTGAAATTGGCCAAATTGCCAATTTCTGACCACCATATTGGGTAGTCCAAATTAGTAAATGGGAGGTTTCTTGTACTCAGCTGATAGATAAAATGGAGTTCTAAAGAAATAGCTATGAGTTTGGTCAACTGGAACCATGGAATTGGCTGAAAATAGGGCTCAAAGTCGGCGAAATCGCCGATACGCATATGTCGCCGAGACCGCTAACTTCGCGGGAGCATAATTCCATGAGTTTTCGACCAAATTTTGAACTTTTGGTGTCATTACCATCGGGAAAAGATTCTCTTATCATTTCATAAGAAATTTTTTTTTTTTTTTTTTTTTTAAAAATTGAGCAACATAGAATGACAGTTTCAGAAAGGGGCCTGAAACAGTCAAAGGGTTAAAGTGTAGGAATTGTACTTCCCATTTCCAGGATTCAAGTTCATCCAACCGGTTTTTCCTGAATCCATTCACACAATATTACCCTACTCACACTCCAAGAGCTCATGAGGTCTCAAAAACCATTCATCTCATATTAACATGCTCGTGCATGCTTGCTGGAAATCCAAGCCTCTTGCCCACAAAACCTCCTTTACCCCCTCCCTCCAACCTTTTCGAGGATGACCCCCTACCCCGCCTTCCTTCCCTTACAGATTTATACATTCTCCAAGTCATTCTACTTGGTTCCATTCTCTCTAAATGACCAAACCACATCCCACAAGGCTTGCCAAGACACACATGTACAGTGGTACCTCGGAATACAATTTTTTTTCGTTCCAGAAGGCTGTTCGAGTGCCGATATCGAACGAATTTGTTTCCATAAAGAATAATGTAATGAAGGAGGGGTGTTAATGTTGCAGTTTAAAAACTGTAGTGTAAAGCACCCTTCTGGCAAGACAGTGATGGAGTGAATGATGGTGAAAGTTTTTCTTTTTCGGGCCACCCTGCCTTGGTGGGAATCGGCCAGTGTGATAATAAAAAATAAAAAAGAATAATGTAAATCAGATTAATCTGTTTCAGACCCCCAACTTACATAAATGTTCGAGTTTTGAGGTGTTCATATCCCGAGGTGCTTCTGTACTAGTAGTAATTTATGAAAGGGGATTTACAAAGCAATAAATAGCATAAAAAAAAACTTGTGAATTTGCAAATGCAAAATTTGTAGATATTGAGGGATTATAGTAGTGCTTTGGTCACTGTTGCCTTTGGTCAGCGATCCAACCAGTGATGTACTGTTGATGTGCTCATAATGTAGAGGCTTACCTAAAGTTTTTAGGCCATAACCAGACTTGTATAATTTTTTATCAGTATAGTGTTCAGTCACTGCTGTGTCCCAGTCATTGGTGAGGAATTCACATGTGGGGAAATATAGCAGGTTACATTGCTCCTCATAGATACGTGTATTTGTTCCTGAGAAATAAATGCATTTTTTTTATTTCACTGATAAAACATATGATAATTTGTAAAATTTATTTATTTCTGCAAATATACTACCATTGCAAAACTGTTTTCCAGCATGTGCTGCTGGGCTTTGTAAACTGGCTTACCCCATTCCAAGGCCATAGTCATAATCAAACCTTATGTTTAGCTGTTTTGTACATTAATCCCTTTAGTCTTCAGTGGATTTAACTTCTTTTGCTGTAGAGGTAAAAAATATGGTCACAGAAAACTGCAGCGGATTAATGCCAAGTGTTTATGCTCTCTCTATATTAATGCTGTTTCTGTTGTACCACATAGGCATAAGCTGCATATGGCTTGAGTTTGAATCTAGAGAAATATTTAATTTTTAACTGACAACTTATACTGGTACAATAGAATTGCATTTGTTTACAAATTCTCAGTACATAGGACAGTAGTTTCAGACTCAATAAGTCATAGCTTACATGGTTGTGACAGTATGCATTGAAATCAGATCACACAGAAATACCTCTCTCTCTCTAGATCAACTTCCACTGCTTGCCTCTTAATTTGGATGCTGCACTATGAAGTCACACTTGCTATATGCATGTAAATCTGACTGGTAGTGTTAAGCATGCATTATTTATAATAATGAGTTCCAATCCTTTCGATAGCCATTTTTTTAATCTTTGGAAGGTTCTCGTGACATGCCTTTTATTTTTAGGCACTGGTTTCGTTGGTTCTTTATGACCTCTAGATGCTAGTAGTCCATGAGCTCTGACATTGATTTAAATTTTGATGTCTGACTCCACATCTGCATACCTTCCTCAATGACAGTGTCATATTTTTTATATGGTTAGAAAAAATAGGTGGGGAGCAGTCTTTGTGCTCAGTTCTTGATTTTTCAAATGAAAAGCATTAGATATTTTTATACTAATTGTTCTAAGCTAAATTTCATGTAGAAATAAATCTGCATTACTGTCAATTTGGCAAAAAAAAACTAAAGAAAGGTATATTATACTTAGAATAATTTTTTGTCATATCATAACTGGCTATTATAAACATGTATTATGTTTTTTGTTCAGTGAACAAAACTGGAAATTAAGTAGATTTGTTACCTATACATGAACTAACTTTATTGTGAATTTGTAAAGATGTATGCTAGATTGAAATAAAAATTAAATATTGTAACAAAGTTAAAATCTTGTTGAAAATTATGTAGGAAAATCTGATCTTAAATTACTAACTTGTGGAAAATTTTTAATTGTTCAAAGGTTAATTTCCCAGAGTTTACATCTTGTGCCAAGTTCCTATAGTGCTAGTTGAAGGTAACATTGTTTGGTATTGCATTTTAAGTCAAATATTAATCAGTGACAGTGTCAAGCTACACTGAGATATTGCTGTATTGTGGTCTGTTTTTAACCCAAATGATCATTCAGCTTTTGAATGATCTGATCTTGGTTTTATTGCTATAAATAAATGTGTACATAATGCAGTTACTATTCTTTCTTCCTTTAAGACAACACTAACATTACTGACTATGATTCCTTTACTGCAACTGGAAAGCAAAAATACCACAAGCATAATGCTAGACTAGACCAGTGATCCCTAGAAACACCAATAAGAAGACAGTTAACAATTATATATAAAACAAATAAACAAAAAAAAAAAAACACCAAATCTTTGGATCATTCAGCTTGGCAATGATCCTCATGGGTTTAGTACATTTTGTAATAATTATGAATGGAATGAAATGCCATGATACAGTTTTAAATTTAATGCTTAAACTGTGGCAGACTTTGAAGAAAAAAATAGATTTAGTGCTTCTTCTTATAATAATAATTTGAAAAAATTACTGGCAGTGTGGCAAAATTTTGAAAATATAATTGAAAAAAATCCTTACCATTCTAAAGAGTTAACTGTTCTAAGCGGAATAATTATTATTATTATAATCAAAAAGAAGCGCTAAGCCACAAGGACTATACAGCGCTGCAGGGCAGGAAGGAAGCGAGGGCATCAGGTGGCAAAAGGGAGATGGATGAGCAACAGGTTACGGATAACAGCGGGGCAGTGGATGGTGAAAGGGTAAAGGGCAGCAAGAGACTGAACCAGAAAGGGCTGAGGGGAGTGCGAAAAGTATCATCAGAGTTTGTGGAGTAAATCAGTCGTTGTCAAGAAGTCAATGAGAGAGTCAGGATTAAAGGAGGGTCCATCAGCAAGAAGGGAAGGTAAAGAGAGAGTAGGAGAACGAAGACGACGTTGGAGGTAAATTCTGCGTGCTCGTTGATAGAGAGGGCAGTCTAACAGAATGTGGCTAATCGATACTGGAACTTGACACTGCTCACAGAGAGGAACAGGGTGCCTCTCCATGAGATACCCATGAGTAAGACGAGTGTGGCCAATGCGAAGGCGGGAGAGAGTGGTCTCCCAACCTCGGCACTGATGACAAGAAGACGGCCAGTAACCTATGCTCGGTTTAATAGAATGAAGTTTGTTACCGAGCAGAGTTGACCAACGTTGTTGCCAACGGGTGCGAAGGTGGGTAGCTATTGCAGCAAAATAGTCCAGAAATGGAACACCTCGATAGGAAATTGGTAGGTCATATACTGCTGACCGCGCAGCAGTGTCTGCCTGTTCATTGCCCTGTACGTCGACATGACCAGGGACCCAACAAAAAACAATATCTTTATGTTTGGTAGAGATACGGCGTAGCCAAAGTTGGATACGGAGAACTAGGGGATGAGATGTATCAAATTTTCGTATAGCCTGTAGAGCACTAAGGGAGTCTGAGACTACTACAAATGATGACACAGGCATAGATGCGATACGAATAAGTGCTGCAAGAATGGCATACAGTTCAGCAGTAAAAATGCTAGCTGAAGATAGTAAATGCCCTCGTACGACGCTGTCCGGAAACACTGCTGCGAATCCGACGCCGTCTGAAGACTTAGAGCCATCTGTGTACACAGCGGTGGCATGAGAATGAGAGTGGAAGTGATCAAGAAAAAGAGAGCGGGAAGCCACCGTAGGCAGTTGAGCTTTCGAGCAAGGGAGTGAGAAAGAACAGACCCGAACAGCTGGAACTTCCCAGGGGGGTAGGGAAAAGTGAGATGCTACATGAACATATAAAGGTGGTAACTGAAGGGAAGACAAGAGTGAAAGTAGGCGAAGAGAAAAGGGACGGAGCAAACAGGGGCGGCGAACGAATAAAGAATGTCTACTAATATCGGTGACCATTCTATAAATGGAAGGATTGTGTAGATCGTGAGAGCGTACATAGTAACGAAGGCAATGGGCATCACGGCGATCAGACAAGGATGGAACATTTGCTTCTGTATAGAGGCTCTCAACAGGGGAAGAGCGAAAAGCACCAAGGCACAAACGTAAGCCTTGGTGATGGATAGAGTTAAGGCTAGAGAGAGTAGCAGGAGAGGCCGCGGAATAAATCTGGTCACCATAATCGAGTTTTGATAAAACGAGGGCTGAATGTAGGCGAAGCAGAGTTCGACGATCAGCTCCCCAGGAAAGATGAGCAAGGGTTTTAAGAAGGTTTAGCCGGCTGTGACAAGTTGCCTTCAGAGAGGTAATGTGAGGTTTCCAGGTTAACCGACGGTCAAAGAGAAGGCCTAGAAACCTGACTGTATCACGTTCGGGGATACGGGAGCCATAGAGATACAAAGGATGATCGGAGATAACAGAGCGTCTAGTGAAAGTAATTTGGTGAGTTTTGGTACTTGAAAATTTAAACCCATGTGTGGTGGCCCAAGTGGAAACACGGTCGACCGCATGCTGGAGAGAAACTGCAATAAGGTGACAGTCAGCGCCTGCACAAGCAATAGCGAAGTCATCAACATAGAGTGATGACCAAATATTGGGTGGAAGAACAGAGGCCAAATCATTTATAGCAAGGAGAAAAAGTGTTGTGCTTAGAACACATCCCTGAGGGACACCTTCAGCTTGGACGAAGTCCGGGGAAAGAACATTATTGACTCGAACACGGAAATGTCTGTCAGTTAAAAAGTTCTTAAGGAAGGATGGTAGATTGCCTCGGAGGCCTAAGGAATGGGCCTGGGCCAAAATATTATACCTCCAAGTTGTGTCATATGCCTTCTCAAGGTCAAAAAATATGGCAATAACTGAGTGATTATTCGCAAAGGCATTACGAACATACGTATCCAAGCGTAGTAAGGGGTCTATGGTAGAACGACCCTTACGAAAGCCATATTGACTAGCGGAGAGACTGTTGTGAGTCTCTAAATACCACATTAAACGTCGATTTACGAGGCGTTCCATCACTTTGCAAACTGCACTTGTAAGAGCGATGGGGCGATAGTGGGAGGCATCATGTCCTGTAGTACCCGGTTTGCGGAAAGGGAGAACAATGGCAGATTTCCACAGCTGGGGAAGAACTCCTTGTGCCCAAATAAGATTGAAGAGGTGTAAGAGGACTACAAGGGCTGACCGATGTAAATGTTGTAACATACGAATATGAATGTCATCAGGCCCAGCTGCCGATGATCGGCAAGCTGAGAGCGTTGCCTCCAGTTCTTGAAGTGTAAAAGGCACATTATACTGTTCTTCTCCGAGAGAAGAAAAGTCCAAGGGTACTAACTCTCTGGCAGACTTTGAGGAAAGAAACGAGGGGCATAGATGGAGCCCTCGGGAAATACGGACCAGATGTGTGCCAAGTTCAATGGCAACGTCGAGAGGGTTTGCTATATCAACACCAGTGACCCGTAGAACAGGAGCCGGGTCAGGAGAGTATTTACCACTCAATTTCCTCACTTTTTTCCAGACTGCACTCATAGAAGAAGCAGAGGTGATGGTGGAAACATAGTCTCGCCAACAAGTGCGTTTAGCTTCACGGATGACACGGCGAGCGATCGCACGCTTTTGCTTAAAATCAACAAGTCTCTCAGCGGTTCTATTGTACCGGTACCTGCCCCATGCAGCACGTTTCAAACGTACTGCACGAGCACAAGCAGGAGACCACCAAGGCACGCACTTCTGAGAATGCCTGCCTGAGGTTTGGGGTATAGAATGAGAAGCCGCGGTATAAACTGATGTCGAGAAGATGTGTAGGAGCTCATCAATGGAGGATGAAGAAGGAACCTCACTAAAAGCAGTGAGGTGTGAGTAAAGATCCCAATTTGCCCGATCAAATTGCCAGCGAGGGCTACGGGAAGGTGGTGAATAGGAAGGAGAAGTAAGAATGATCGGAAAATGATCGCTGTCATGTAAGTCTGGTAGAACAGACCAGGTGAAGTCTAGTGCAGTGGAGGAAGAGCAGACTGATAGATCGATGCAAGAGAGAGTATGAGTACGAGGATCAAAATGGGTGGGAGTACCCGTATTTAAAACATGGAGGGGGTGAGAGGCAAGAAAAGCCTCCAACTGAATGCCACGTGAGTCACAATGAGACCCCCCCCAGAGGAAATGGTGGGCATTAAAATCACCAAGTAACAGAAGTGGTGGTGGTAAGGATGAAACAAGAAAGGCAAAGTCTGGGATAGAAAATGCTCGAGAAGGAGAGAGATATAAAGAACATATTGTAAACCACTTATTCAAGTGGATACGGGCTGCAGTGTAATGCAGCGAGGTATGGACAAATAGTTGACAGTACGGAATATCATTGCGTAGAAGAAGGGCACTTTCATTAAAGGTCCCATCTGAGAAAGGATCCGAAGAATACAATAAATTATAGCCTGAGATAGGTTGGAAAACAGCCGAGTGTAATTTTGGTTCTTGTAAGCAAGCACCAACAGGGGAAAACCTGGAAAGCAACATCTGAAGCTCACCCCGATTACCCCTGAGGCCGCGGATATTCCACTGTAAATAGGCCATGATTGGCGATGAAGAAAATATCAGGAATCTGTAGGTAAAGGCACCTACGGACTAGAGGGGTTAGAAAAGTCAACGTGTGGTGGCATTGGAAGATGTTCAAGTAGCGAAGGAACGGAGCGTTGCGAAGAATGGGGTTGTGAAGATGGAGGAGAGGGAAGAGAAGGAACAGGAAGTGAATCAGTGTCCATTGAAGGTTTAGTCTCTGCAATATATTCTGAAATGGCTTCAAGTGTTTCTGAATTCAAAGATGTATGGGAAACCATATTGGAGATAGGAGGAGGAGGGTGAGTAAAGATTGGGACAGTAATGGACTGTACCAAAGTAGAGGGGGAGGGAAAAGTGTAAGGGACTGGAGATGAAGTGTGGGGGGGGACAGAAGAGGTAGAAACCTGGGAGGTGACAGAAGAGGGAGAAACTTGGGAGGGGACGGGGGTGGAAGGCATAGTACGAGGAGGAGGGTGAATCTCCACACTTGTAATAGAGCCAGAGAGAGGGGAAGAACTAGGTACAGAGACTGGAAAGGTAACGTGTGGAGGTGGAAGAAGGGAAGGAAGGGGCAAAGAAGATTTGAGCAATGTGGATTTTTTGGACTTCTGAGTAGAGGGGCGATTGGTATTAGGTGTCGTACGAGGTCTTGTCGATACTGGGGCTTGTGAGGAAGGACGCGAAGATGTGAGAACAGACTGAGTTGTAGTCGGGACGTCAGAGCCAAGGACAGCAAAAGGATTAGATGCCGTAATGGCTATGGGAGGGGTAACAACAGAGGAGGCTGCAGAAGATGGGACCCCAGAAGTGGGGGGATGTTTGGAAACACGAGAATAAGAAACACGGGGTAGTCTCCCTTGGAGGCGGAGATGAGTAACTGCCATAGCATAAGGGAGACCTTCTGCCTCTTTGAGGCAACGGATTTCACGTTCATTTAAGTAGACCTGGCAACGGCGGGAGTACGAAGGGTGAGCTTCATTACAATTAAGGCAAGATGGAGGTTGACTGCAAGATGTATTAGAATGGTTGTCGGCACCACAGACTGGGCATTCGGCCATAGATCTGCAATATTTCGCTGGGTGACCAAAACGCCAGCAATTTCTACATTGTTGCGGTGTAGGTATCACCTTTCGAACTTGTAACCGATGTCCCACGACATATACAGAGGACGGGAGTTCTTGGCTGTCAAAAGTTAAACGAGCCACATTGCAAGGGTAACGTCTCCGCCCCCGGGCAGGAAGGACATAAGTGTCTACTTTGAGGATTGGGAGATCCTGGAGTTCCAGCTGTTCAAAAATGTCATTGCCACATGACTGGAAATTCTGTTGGACTATGGTATGGGGCAGAATGACAGTACCACTACAAGAATTGAGAGAAATATGTTTTTCAATAGTGATAGGAGTAGTATCGATATTCGAAAGGAGAGAAAGATCATGAGCTTGGGTAGCATTCTGGACAGTGACGATGCGCGTACCGCTCCTGAGAGCGTGAAATGAAATATCTCTGCCAACATGACGCAGGAGCGCTTTGGCAATACTATGGTCAGAAAGGTAGGCAGAAGAAGAAGTTGGTCTTAAAGTAAAGAATTTAGTCCATTGTGTGGTCCGAAACTGAGCGTGGAGAGGGAGTGCTTGACGTGTCGGTCGTTTCCGAGTAGAATGGGAAGGTAACGACGGAGCATCATCAGGAGATTGACGTTGGCGTTTAGGAGTAGGACCGGAGTTGGTCCGGCATGAAATGGGTGGGCGATTCGAAAATTGCCGTACCGTAGAGGGAGAAGCCGGAAGCATAGTCAAAGGAGAGCGGAGTTCAGACAAATCGAAGGAGTCAGTCGAAGCCCCGGTACCTGAAGCGGGTGAGGAAACAGCACCAGCAAGAGGTACAGGGGCATCAGGAGTGTCCGAAGAGTGGTCTAAACACAAGGCAGGGTCAGAATGGGGTGCGGTATCAAGAAGGGGCCCGGGGGTAGTGGTTTCATGGACTAGGGCTGCCATGGTTAGGTTACTCCTTTGCTTTTTGTTTTTAAGAAAAAAAAAGAAAGAAGAAAAGAAAATAAAAACAAAAAAAAAGAATAAAAAAAGGGGGGAGCGGGGAGGAATAGTTCCCAGGAGGAATGAAAGGGCCGGAAATCTCCCTCCGCGCCCAAGAGGACTCGACACCGCTAGTAGTGCAGATGCAGCATGGAACCCGTGCCATACCCTACCCTTCATGCCAGTAAACCAGCAATCCGGGATAGCAACCTCACATCTGCCGAGCTACCTCGGTGGACAAAAGAGAGGGCGGCCGGATATCCGCCACAAAGCATACCTCCTTCAGCCACCACCCCCGGAATCCGAAAGGTGGCTTCCAGAGATACACCCGTCGCCCAAAAGACACCCAAAGCTACTCCGGGATACCGGAGAGGGATCGGGACATCCCTAGGCAATCCAGATTCCACGGCAAACTACGCCACCGCCAAGAAACCTCAACGGAATGGGATCGACCCCGGTGTCCTTTCCCCTACCTAGGAACTAGCGCGCCTGTGGGAGAAATCACGAAGGCTAAAAAGAGGAAGGGCAAAAGGGAGGGGTGAGGAGGAGGAGGAGGAATGGAAAAAGGGGAGGATGGGGAGGATGGGATAGGGGAGGGGAGAATGGGGGGTAATTAGGTTCGGTCTGAGGAAGAAGACCGACAGGGCCAATTCCTCAGACCAAGAGCCTCTTCACCACGCCAAGGAGCCCCCCTTGAAGAGGTAAGCGGAATAAGAAAATTGAAATCCGATGAAAACTTGAGACTTTCGTCACAAAAGATAATCACTTGCCAGTAACATCGCTTAAATGTGCATACAGTAAGGCCCTGCTTTACAGCATTTTGCCTTACGGCGTTCTGCTAATACGGCAATGTCAAATTATGACCAAAATTTGCTATACGGCAAGCGGTCTTTCAAATACGGCTCCCCCACCCGGTTTGTTTACATTTTCCGTGACCTCGTCTATTATGTCAGGAAACTTTCCAAAATTTCAAGTGTTTTAAAGTTACTGCATATTTTATATGTACTCTGATAATTATACTTAAGTGTATCTGTACTTAAATATACAGTGGACCCCCGGTTAACGATATTTTTTCACTCCAGAAGTATGTTCAGGTGCCAGTACTGACCGAATTTGTTCCCATAAGAAATATTGTGAAGTAGATTAGTCCATTTCAGACCCCCAAACATACACGTACAAACGCACTTACATAAATACACTTACATAATTGGTCACATTCGGAGGTAATCGTTATGCGGGGGTCCACTGTACTTACACACTGTGCTGGTGTACATTAAAATCGCTAAGTCTCTCTCTACTTATGACGCCAATACTACGTAATAACCACTCTTTGGCACGCTAAATGTCTTATTTTACATCAATATAGGCATTTTCATTAATCCACCTATGATATTTTCCTCAAAATTATATATGAAACCCATTACATAGCATATAAACATGATACATACACTCACAGAATAAAAATTGACGTAAATATGACATTTGTTTACCAAGCAGCTGTGTAGGTAGTGTTGGTAGAATTACGTTTTCTCTAGTCAAACTGGGGGATAACTGTAGAAAAATATTCTTTTCGTATGCCTTTACTATATATATAGCAATTCACGACGCTTGTGGGTTTAGTGCTTTTTATAATAAATATTATTAATAATAATAATATTATTATTATCTTCATTCACTCTAAAAATGGTGTGTTGCTGTTTGTTTATTCTGAACTAACTTGTACACAATGTAAGAGTATTTGTATTGTGAGGTAATTCTTATAATAAAAAAAATATTGAGGTAAATGTTTTACAAACTCTTACAAATGGATGTGAATGAACTAAAAGTAGACACATATTAATACTCATTTATTTCACCTGACCAAGTGATTGTCCACTACCTGTTCAGTTTGTGTTCTTACATTGTCTCAACTCTGTATCTCGTTCTCTCTCTCGTTTACTCTTTCGTTAACTAGTTGGCTCTCATTGACGATGGCATCTAAGCTTATCTGTGATAAAAAGAGAAGTCGTAAGCCTCTTGCTTTAAGTGACAAGTTAGAGGGTGATGGTGTGCCATTCTGATTTTATTCAATAAACACCCTGCCACTCACCTCTCACACATTATTATTAATATTTTAAGTTAAGTAATAAGTGTACTCTGTGTGTATCTTACCTTTTATTGTGTTTTTAATGCCTATTTCTATTGCTAACTTAATATAAGTTAGTGTAAACTTGTTGTCTGGCATTTATTGCATATTTTATATGCTTTGATAATAATACTTGTGGAGCTGTGTGGTAGCCAGGTGGAGGGACAACATTACGTTTTCTCTGCTCAGCCATCAGAGAAAACGTGTATGAATCTGCGTTTGGCCCAGCCACTCCCTCACTCAGCTTTTGTTTACAATTTTCGGCATGAATTATTCATTACTTCTGCCTTCATTTACGATGGCATCTAAAGGTAGTTGTTAGAAATGATTAAATTCAATGAACAAGGCATGTCGATGTTAATAATATGGCTCTGGGCCACAGTGTAGGTAGCCGGTAGGTGTAGCCCAGGCGGGCTACACCTACACGCTATCTACACTGACTTCCTACAAATAAATACTACTCACCTCTCTTCCTATATTAAGACTACACATATTTTAAGGTAAATAATGAGTGTACTGTTTGTGTATTTTACCTCTCTGGAATGTTTTAAATATCGTATATTAGTATGAGATGGGGAGCCAGGGCTACCTACACCTGGGCTACCTGCACCTGACTTCCTACAAGTAAGTACTTATCACCTCTCTCCCTACATTAAGATTACAAATACTTATCTTAAAGTAATGAATTTACTATGAATGTATTTTACTTTGTGTGTTTTTAATGCCTGGTTCTATTACTAACTTAATATAATTTAGTGTATACTTGTTGTCTGGCATTTATTTTACAAAAAACGCGATTCTAAAAGCTTAGAGATCTCCAGTGAATACTAGAAAGGACTGCCCTTCTAGCATCCAGCCTGTTACTGGGTTTTCGTAACAAGTAGTCAGTATCCTTGTCCAATTATCCATTAGAATTCAGTATGATTCAATAGTGCTTCAGGATTACAACTGGTAGGCTACTAACTAGAGAAATTAAAATTTAATAAATTTATTAAGTCTAGAGGTATATTATCAAATTAAATTAAATTAATCACAGTAATCAAAATAATATCACATCTCTCGAGTACAATATTATTGTGCTGAAAGCACATATCACATTTATAATTCTTAAGTACCGTCTGGTACATTAACATTTAATAAGATATTACAAATATGTACAAGTAAGTTTGTGTATGTGTGTAAGTGCTCTAAGTAGTTCTCTGTCTCATGACTCGACTAGACTTAAACAAGTGACTGACAAAGTTCTCATATAAACTAACTTCTTGACCGACTGGCAACCAGAACAGTCTGCTTGAACAATAAAAAGAATGCTAAGCCCAATAGCAATACAACAAGCAACTGCGACACAGAATCAGGAACAAGGAGATAATATAACGACACTAAGTAAGGACCATCTGCAGATCGTCCACAAAAGTCACAAAACTCCCATACTACTGAATCTAAGTTCAGCATAAGAAAATCCCTGACTGTGATAATACACAGATACCAGTACAAATTAAGTGAGGAGTTACAGCTCAGGACCTGAGTTGTTTCGAGTGTCTATGTGACACACAACCTCAGTACAACGTCGAAAATCACTAAGTCTATACAATGTTCTGTGAACAGAGTTCTACAGAACTAACAAGAATAATGAGACAGACAATATGTCCAACCACCAAGAGAGTCTAGAGCAGACTGAATACTTCAAGCGAGGTGAGGACACCCCCCCTCGATCACGTGATAGCTCCGTGGGTTGCTGTCGCTGCCCAACAAGAAGCCGGCAGGGAAACAAGCAAAGAGCGATAATTACAGTAGTTAGACAATCAAGACTTGAACTGAGCACATAATATGTTACATCCTACCTAACAACATAACTACGTCAAATAACAATATAAAGCAATACATTTACGATTTAGCTATTATCGCAAATATAAGCAATATAAAATTAAATGAAAAGGTAATAATTATATATATACATTATATTCATAATCATAATATACATTATATATATTGCAACCCATTCAGGGGTTGCAACAATTTATAAATGGAAAAAAATGGCGTTCTGCCTTCCGACGATGTCTGCTTTCCGGCAACAGCCTGGAACCTAGCCCGTCGTATAAGTGGGGCCCTACTGTATTAGTAAGTATATTTTGCATAGAAAATATACTGAAGCTTATTGTGCCAATTTATGCTTTAACAAGTTTTTCTATTTCAGGCATGCAAAGAAGTGCAGCAATTCAGCCACAATTTTTTACCTCTAATGGCTCTCTCTCCCCAAGGCAGAGCGATTCAAAGAAGGAAACACATTCACCATCGTTCATTCAGTCACTGACATTACACTCCAGGTTATGCCTCCAAATGTAATATACCCATCTGTCTTTGAAAGTGCAGGCACTGCCCTTCCTACTGCCTGGACTCGAGTCTGGCTAACTCAGTTTCCCTGAATCCCTTCATAAATGTTACTGTGTTCACATGCAAACAGTACAGTCATTAAAAATCCACTTTGTCTACATTCACTATTTAACAAGCATGCACAAATCTGCTTGGATGCTCAAAGCCTCCATTATCCACTTCCAACTGCTCCTGGGGCAATCCCTACCCCTCCACACCTTCCCCCCCAGAATTGTACACCTTATCATCCTATCCCTCTCCATCCTCTCTACATTCCCAAACCACCTCAATAACCTCTCCTCAGTCCTCTGAATCATATCCTTAGTGATGCCACATCACTTTTTAATTTTTATGCTCTGAATTCTCTGCATGATATTCACATCACATCACATCATACATTATTCTCAACAATGACACATCTGCTACCTGTAACTGCCTTCTTGCTGCAGTGTTCAAAGCCCATGCCTCATACTCATGTAAAAGTGTTGGTACTACTATACTCTGGTACATTCTCTTTTTCTTGCCTCCACAGGTAAGCTTCTTTCTTTCCACAGATACTCTTCACACTACCCACCTCCTCTGCTGATGTGTCCACTCCCAAATAATCTCTCTCCATACTTCCTCCCTGTAATCCAATATTCAGTTTATCATTGCCTAGACTTTGTTATTATTATTATATTATAATCAAAAAGAAGCGCTAAGCCACAAGGGCTATACAGCGCTGCAAGGCAGGAAGGAAGCGAGGGCAAAAGGGAGATGGATGAGTAATAGGTTATGGATAACAGCGGGGCAGTGGATGGTGAAAGGGTAAAGGGCAGCAAGAGATTGAGCTAGAAAGGGCTGAGGGGAGTGCGAAAGGTATCATCATCAGAGTTTGTGGAGTAAATCAGTCGTTGTCAAGAAGTCAATGAGAGAGTCAGGATTAAAGGAGGGTCCATCAGCAAGAAGGGAAGGTAAAGAGAGAGCAGTAGAACGAAGACGACGTTGGAGGTAAATTCTGCGTGCTCGTTGATAAGGGAGGGCAGTCTAACAGAATGTGGCTAATCGATACTGGAACTTGACACTGCTCACAGAGAGGAACAGGGTGCCTCTCCATGAGATACCCATGAGTAAGACGAGTGTGACCAATGCGAAGGCGGGAGAGAGTGGTCTCCCAACCTCGGCACTGATGACAAGAAGACGGCCAGTAACCTATGCTTGGTTTAATAGAATGAAGTTTGTTACCGAGTAGAGTTGACCAACGTTGTTGCCAACGAGTGTGAAGGTGGGTAACTATTGCAGCAAAATAGTCCAGAAATGGAACACCTCTATAGGAAATTGGTAGGTCATGTATATGTACTGCTGACCGCACAGCAGTGTCTGCCTGTTCATTGCCCTGTACGTCGACATGACCAGGGACCCAACAAAAAACAATATCTTTATGCTTGGTAGAGATACGGTGTAGCCAAAGTTGGATACGGAGAACTAGGGGGTGAGAAGTATCAAATTTTCGTATAGCCTGTAGAGCACTAAGGGGGTCTGAAACTACCACAAATGATGACACAGGCATAGATGCGATACAAATAAGTACTGCAAGAATGGCATACAATTCAGCTGTAAAAATACTAGCCGAAGATAGTAAATGCCCCCGCACGACGCTGTCCAGAAACACTGCTGCGAATCCGACGCCATCTGAAGACTTAGAGCCATCTGTGTACACAGCGATGGCATGAGAATGAGAGTGGAAGTGATCAAGAAAAAGAGAGCGGGAAGCCACAGTAGGCAGTTGGGCTTTTGAGCAAGGGAGTGAGAAAGAACAGACCCGAACAGCTGGAACTTCCCAGGGGGGGTAGGGAAAAGTGAGATGCGACATGAACATATAAAGGTGGTAACTGAAGGGAAGACAAGAGCGAATGTAGGTGAAGAGAAAAGGGACGGAGCAAACAGGGGCAGCGAACAAATAAAGAATGTCTACTAATATCGGTGACCATTCTATAAATGGAAGGATTGTGGAGATCGCGAGAGCGTACATAGTAGCGAAGGCAATGGGCATCACGGCGATCAGACAAGGATGGAACATTCGCTTCTGCATAGAGGCTCTCAACAGGGTAAGAGCGAAAAGCACCAAGGCATAAACATAATCCTTGGTGATGGATGGGGTTAAGGCTAGAGAGAATAGTAGGAGAGGCCGCTGAATAAATCTGGTCACCATAATCGAGTTTCGATAAAACGAGGGCTGAATGTAGGTGAAGCAGAGTTCGACGATCAGCTCCCCAGGAAAGATGAGCAAGGGTTTTAAAGTGGTTTAGCCGGCTGTGACAAGTTGCCTTCAGAGAGGTAATGTGAGGTTTCCAGGATAACCTACGGTCAAAGAGAAGGCCTAGAAACCTGACTGTATCACGTTCGGGATACGGGAGCCATAGAGATACAAAGGATGATCGGAGATGACAGAACATCTAGTGAAAGTAATTTGGTGAGTTTTGGTACTGGAAAATTTAAACCCCATGCGTGGTGGCCCAAATGGAAACACGGACGACCGCATGCTGGAGAGAAACTGCAATGAGATGACAGTCAGCGCCTGCGCAAGCAATAGCGAAGTCATCAACATAGAGTGATGACCAAATATTGGGTGGAAGAACAGAGGCCAAATCATTTATAGCAAGGAGAAAAAGCGTTGTGCTCAGAACACATCCCTGAGGGACACCTTCAGCTTGGACGAAGTCCGGAGAAAGCACATTATTGACTCGAACACGGAAGTGTCTGTCAGTTAAAAAATTCTTAAGGAAGGATGGTAGATTGCCTCGGAGGCCTAAGGAGTGGGCTTGGGCCAAAATATTATACCTCCAAGTTGTGTCATATGCCTTCTCAAGGTCAAAAAATATGGCAATAACCGAGTGATTATTCGCAAAGGCATTACGAACATACGTATCCAAGCGTAGTAAGGGGTCTATGGTAGAACGGCCCTTACGAAAGCCATATTGACTAGCGGAGAGACTGTTGTGCGTCTCTAAATACCACATTAAACGTCGATTTACCAGACGTTCCATCACTTTGCAAACTGCACTGGTAAGAGCTATGGGACGATAGTGGGAGGCATCATGTCCTGTAGTACCCAGCTTGCGGAAAGGGAGAACAATGGCATATTTCCACAGCTGGGGAAGAACTCCTTGTGCCCAAATAAGATTGAAGAGGTGTAAGAGGACTACAAGGGCTGACTGATGTAAATGTTGTAACATATGAACATGAATGTCGTCAGGCCCAGCTGCCAATGATCGGCAAGCTGAGAGTGTTGCCTCCAGTTCCTGAAGCTTAAAAGGCACATTATACTAATTATTATTATTATAATCAAAAAGAAGCGCTAAGCCACAAGGGCTATACAGCGCTGCAGGGTAGGGAAGGAAGCGAGGGTATTGGATGGCAGAAGGGAGGAGGGATGATCAGCAGGTTACAGAAAACAGCGGGGCAGGGGATAGTACAGGGGTAGAGGGTAGCAAGAGATTGAAGTAGAAAGGGCTGAAGGTATCAGAATTTGTGAAGTAAGTCAGTTGTTGTCAAAAAGTCAATGAGAGAGTCCGGATGAAAGGTGGGTCCATCAGCGAGAAGGGAAGGTAAAGAGAGAGCAGCGGAGCGAAGACGACGACAGAGGTAAATTCTGCGTGCTCGTTGATAAAGTGGGCAGTCCAACAGAATGTGGCTGACTGATAATGGAGCTTGGCAATTCTCACAGAGAGGAGCAAGACGCCTCTCCATGAGATATCCATGAGTAAGACGAGTATGGCCAATGCGAAGACGGGAGAGAGTAGTCTCCCAACCTCGACACTGGTGATAAGAAGACGGCCAGTAACCTATACTCGGTTTAATAGATTGAAGTTTGTTGCCGAGCATAGTAGACCAACGTTGTTGCCAACGGGTGTGAAGGTGGGAAGATATTGCAGCAAAATAGTCCGTAAATGGAATACCTCTATAAGAAACTGGTAGGTCATGTACTGCTGACCGCGCAGCAGTGTCTGCCTGTTCATTGCCCTGTACGTCAACATGACCAGGGACCCAACAAAAAACAATATCTTTATGCTTGGTAAAGATGCGGCGTAGCCAAAGTTGGATACGGAGGACTAAGGGGTGAGGTGTATCAAATTTTTGTATAGCCTGTAAAGCACTAAGGGAGTCTGAGACAACCACAAATGATGACACAGGCATAGATGCAATACGGATAAGTGCTGTAAGGATGGCATATAATTCAGCAGTAAAAATACTAGCCGAAGATAGTAAATGCCCTTGTACGACGCTGTCCGGAAACACTGCTGCGAATCCTACGCCGTCAGAAGACTTAGAGCCATCTGTGTACACAGCAATGGCATGAGAATGAGAGTGAAAGTGGTCAAGAAAAAGAGAGCGGGAAGCGACCGTAGACAGTTGGGCTTTCGAGCAAGGGAGGGAGAAAGAACAGACTCGAACAGCTGGAACTTCCCAGGGGGGTAGGGAAAAGTGAGATGCTACATGTACATAGAAAGGTGGTAGTTGAAGAGAAGACAAGAGCGAATGAAGGCGAAGAGAGAAGGGACGGAGTAAACAGGGGCGGCGAACAAATAAAGAATGTCTACTAATATCAGTGACCATTCTATAAATGGAAGGATTGCGGAGATCATGAGAGCGTACATAGTAGCGCAGGCAATGGGCATCACGGCGATCGGATAAGGATGGAACGTTCGCTTCTGCATAGAGGCTCTCGACAGGGGAAGAGCAAAAAGCACCAAGGCATAAACGTAATCCTTGGTGATGAATGGGGTTAAGGCTAGAGAGAGTAGCAGGAGATGCCGCTGAATAGATCTGGTCACCATAATCAAGTTTCGATAAAATAAGGGTGGAATGTAGGTGAAGGAGGGTTCGACGATCAGCTCCCCATGAAAGATGAGCAAGGGTTTTAAGAAGGTTCAGCCGGCTGTGACAAGTTGCCTTCAGAGAGGTAATGTGAGGTTTCCAGGATAACCTACGATCAAAGAGGAGGCCCAGAAACTTGACTGTATCACGTTCAGGGATACGGGAGCCATAGAGGTACAAAGGATGATCGGAGATGACAGAGCGTCTAGTGAAAGTAATTTGGTGGGTTTTAGTGCTGGAAAATTTAAACCCACGTGTGGTGGCCCAATTGGAAACACGGTCGACTGCATGTTGGAGAGAAACTGTAATGAGGTGACAGTCAGCGCCTGCACAGGCAATAGCAAAGTCATCAACATAGAGTGATGACCAAATATTTGATGGAAGACTAGAGGCCAAATCATTAATAGCAAGGAGAAAAAGTGTTGTGCTCAGAACACATCCCTGGGGGACACCTTCAGCTTGGATAAAGTCCGGGGAGAGCACATTATTAACCCGAACACGGAAATGCCTGTCAGTTAAAAAGTTCTTAAGGAAGGATGGTAGATTGCCTCGAAGGCCTAAGGAGTGGGCTTGGGCTAAAATATTATACCTCCAAGTTGTGTCATATGCCTTCTCAAGGTCAAAAAATATGGCAATAACTGAGTGGTTATTCGCAAAGGCATTACGAACATACGTATCCAAGCGTAGTAAGGGGTCTATGGTAGAACGTCCCTTACGAAAGCCATATTGACGAGTGGAGAGACTGTTGTGTGTCTCTAAATACCACACTAAACGTCTATTTACTAGGCGTTCCATTACTTTGCAAACTGCACTGGTAAGAGCAATGGGACGATAGTGGGAGGTTTCATGTCCCGTAGTGCCTGGTTTGCGGAAAGGGAGAACAATGGCGGATTTCCACAGCTGTGGAAGAACTCCTTGTGACCAAATAAGATTGTAAAGGCGTAATAGGACTGCAAGGGCTGACTGATGTAAATGTTGTAGCATACGAATATGAATGTCGTCGGGCCCAGCTGCCGATGATCGACAAGCTGAGAGTGTTGCCTCCAGTTCTTGAAGTGTAAAAGGCACATTATACTGTTCTTCTCTGAGAGAAGAAAAGTCCAAGGGTGCTAACTCTCTGGCAGACTTTGAGGAAAGAAATGAGGGGCATAGATGGAGTCCCTGAGAAATACGGACCAGATGATTGCCAATTTCATTGGCAACATCTAGTGGGTTTGCTATATCAACACCGGCAACCCGCAGAACAGGAGCCAGGTCAGGAGAATATTTACCACTCAGTTTTCGTACTTTTTTCCAGACTGCACTCATAGAGGAAGCAGAGGTGATGGTGGAGACAATCTCGCCAGCAAGTGCGTTTAGCGTCACGGATGACACGGCGAGCGATCGCACGCTTCTGTTTAAAATCAAGGAGTCTCTCTGTGGTTCTATTGTACCGATACCTGCCCCATGCAGCGCGTTTCAAATGTACTGCATGAGCACAAGCAGGAGACCACCAAGGCACGCATTTCTGAGAATGCCTGCCCGAAGTTTGGGGTATAGAATGAGAAGCTGCGGTGAAAACGGAGGACGAGAAGAGGTGTAAAAGCTCATCGATGGAGGACGAAGAAGGAACCTCTTTAAAAACAGTTAGGTGTGAGTAAAGGTTCCAATTTGCCCGATCAAATTGCCAGCGTGGGGTGCGAAGAGGTGGCGAATATGAAGGGGAAGTAAGAATGATTGGGAAATGATCGCTGTCATGTAAGTCCGGGAGAACAGACCAAGTGAAGTCTAATGCGGCGGAGGAAGAGCAGACTGAGAGATCGATGCAAGAGAGAGTATGAGTCCGAGGATCAAAATGGGTGTGAGTACCTGTATTTAAAACATGGAGGGGGTGGGTGGTAAGAAAAGCCTCTAACTGAATTCCACGGGAATCACAGTGAGACCCCCCCAGAGGAAATGGTGGGCATTAAAATCACCAAGTAACAGAATCGGTGGCGGTAATGACGAAACAAGAAAGGCAATATCCGGAATAGATAATGCCCGAGAAGGAGAGAGATATAAAGAACAGAGCGTATACCACCTATGTAAGTGGATACGGGCTGCTGTGTAATGCAGCGAAGTATGAACAAATAGCTGATGGTACGGAATATCAGTGCGTAGAAGAAGGGCACTTTCATTAAAGGTCCCATCAGGAAAAGGATCTGAAGAATACAATAAATTATAGCCTGAGATGGGAGAAATAACAGCAGAGTGTAATTTTGGTTCCTGTAAGCAAACACCAACAGGGGCAAACTGGGAGAGTAACATCTGAAGCTCACCCCGATTACCCCTGAGGCCGCGTATATTCCACTGTAAATAGGCCATGATTGGCAATGATAAAGATACTTGAAATCCGCAGGTAAGGGTTCCTACGGACTAGAGGGGTTAGAAAAGTCCACATGCGGAGGCAGTGGAAAACGTTCAAGCAGCGAAGGAACGGTGCGCTGTGAAGAAAGGAGTTGCGCAGATGGAGCAGAGGAGAGAGAAAGAGCGGAAGGTGGATCAGTGTCCATTGATGGTTTGGTCTCTGCAATATATTCAGAGATTGCTTCAAGTGTTTCGGAATTCAGAGACGTCGTATGGGAGACAATATTGGAAATGGTAGGGGGAGGATGAGTAAAGATTGGAACTGTATTGGACTGTACCAAGGTAGGGGGGAGGGCGAAAGGGTGGAGGGAACTGGAGAAGCGTGGCAGGGGACAGAAGAGGCAGAAACCTGGGAGGTGGCAGAAGAGGAAGAAACTTGGGAGGGAACAGGGAAGGAAGATACAGTACGAGGAGGAGGGTGAACCTCTACACTTGTAACTGAGCCAGTGAGAGGGGGAGAACCAGGGACTGAGACAGGGAGGGTAAAATGAGGAGGTGGAAGATGGGTATGAGGTGTTAACGGACCTTTTTGGCTTTTGAGAAGTAGAGGGACGATTGGGAGGAGGTGTCGTACGAGGTCTCGTCGATACTGAGGCTTGTGAGAGAGAACACGAAGAAGCGAGATCAGACTGAGGCGTTGAAGTAGGGACGTCTGAGCCGAGGACAGCAAAAGGATTAGATACAGGAGTGACTATGGGAGAGGTAACCACAGAGGTGGGTGTAGAAGATGGGATACCAGAAGTGGGGGGATGTTTTGAAACACGGGAATAAGAAACACGTGGGAGTCTCCCTTGGAGGCGGAGATGAGAAACTGCCATGGCATAAGGGAGACCTTCTGTCTCTTTGAGGTAACGGATTTCCCGCTCGTTTAAATAGACTTGACAACGGCGAGAGTACGAAGGGTGAGCCTCATGACAGTTAAGGCAAGAGGGAGATCGATTGCAAGACGTATTAGAATGGTCATCGGCACCACAGACTGGGCATTCGGCGATAGATCTGCAATATTTCGCTGGATGGCCAAATCGCCAGCAATTTCTACACTGTTGTGGTGTAGGGATCACCTTTCGAACTTGTAACCGATGTCCTGCTATATAAACTGAGGATGGGAGTTCTCGGCTGTCAAAAGTTAAACGAGCCACATTGCTAGGGTATCGTCTCCGCCCGCGGGCAGGAAGAACGTAAGTGTCTACCTTGAGGATTGGGAGATCTTGGAGTTCCAGCTGTTCAAGAATGTCAGTGCCACATGTCTGGAAATTTTGTTGAACTATGGTATGGGGCAGAATGACGGTACCACTACAAGAATTGAGGGAATGATGTTTTTCAAGAGTGACAGGAACAGTATCGATATGGGAAAGACGAGAGAGCTCATGAGCCTGGGTAGCATTCTGTACGGTGATGATGCGCGTACCGCTCTTAAGAGCATGAAAAGAAATATCTTTACCAACATGGCGTAGGAGTGCCTTGCCAATACTGTGGTCAGAAAGATAGGCAGTAGAGGAAGTCGGTTGTAAAGTGAAGAATTTAGTCCATTGTTCAGTCTGAAACTGAGCGTGGAAAGGTAGTGAAGGACGTGTCGATCGTTTCTGAGAAGAACGAGAAGGTGGAGAAGTATCATCAGCAGGTAATTGTCATTGGCGTTTAGGCGTGGGACCAGAGTTGGTCCGACGTGGAACGGGTCGGCGATTTGAAAATTGCCGCACCGTAGAGGGAGAGGCCGGAAGCATAGTCAGAGGAGAGCGAAGGTCCGATAAATCGAAGGAGTCAGTCGAGGCCTCAGTACCTGAAGCGGGTGAGAAAACAGCACCGGCAAGAGGTACAGAGGCATGAGGAGTGTCTGAAGAGTGGTCCAAAGACGAGGCGGGGTCAGAACGGGGTGCGGTATCAAGAAGGGGCCCGGGGGTAGTAGGTTCATGGACTAGGGCTGCCATGGTTAGGTTACTTCTTTCTTTTTGTTTTTAAGAAAAAAAAAAGAAAGAAGAAAAGAAAATAAAAATAAAAAAAAAGAATAAAAAAAGGGGGGACCGGGGAGGGATAGTTCCTAGGAGGAATGAAAGGGCCAGAAATCTCCCTCCACGCCCAAGAGGACCTCAGCACCGCAAGTAGCGCAGATGCAGCATGGAACCCGTGCCATACCCTACCCATCATGCTAGTAAACTAACAATCCGGGATAGCAACCTCACATCTGCCGAGCTACCTCGGTGGACAAAAGAGAGGGCGGCCGGATATCCGCCACAAAGCATACCTCCTTCGGCCACCACCCCCGGAATCCGAAAGGTGGCTTCCAGAGATACACCCGTCGCCCGAAAGACACCCAAAGCTACTCCGGGATACCGGAGAGGGATCGGGACATCCCCAGGCGATCCAGATTCCACGGCAAACTACGCCACCGCCAAGAACCTCAACGGAATGGGATGGACCCCGGTATCCTTTCCCCTACCTAGGAACTAGCGCGCCTGTGGGAGAAATCCCAAAGGCCAAAAAGAGGAAGGGCAAAAGGGAGGGGTGGGGAGGAGGAGGAGGAAAGGAAAAAGGAGAGGATGGGGAGGATGGGATAGGGGAGGGGAGATTGGGGGGTAATTAGGTTCGGTCTGAGGAAGAAGACCGACAGGTCTAATTCCTCAGACCAAGAGCCTCTTCACCACGCCAAGGAGCCCCCCTTGAAGAGGAATGGCAATGTCAAGAGGGTTTGCTACATCATTACCGGCGACCCGTAGAACAGGAGCCGGGTCAGGAGAGTATTTACCACTCAATTTCCTCACTTTTTTCCAGACTGCACTCATAGAGGAAGCAGAGGTGATGGTGGAAAAATAGTCTCGCCAGCAAGTGCGTTTAGCATCACGGATGACATGGCGAGCTATCGCACGCTTCTGCTTAAAATCAAGAAGTCTCTCATTGGTTCTATTGTATCAGTACCTGCTCCATGCAGCGTGTTTCAAACGTACTGCACGAGCACAAGCAGGAGACCACCAAGGCACGCACTTCTGAGAATGCCTGCCTGAGGTTTGGGGTATAGAATGAGAAGCTGCGGAATAAACTGACGTCAAGAAGAGGTGTAGGAGCTCATCAATGGAGGATGAAGAAGGAACCTCACTAAAAGCAGTGAGGTGCGAGTAAAGGTCCCAATTTGCCCGATCAAATTGCCAGCGAGGGCTACGGAAAGGTGGTGAATATGAAGGAGAAGTAAGAATGATTGGAAAATAATCGCTGTCATGTAAGTCAGGTAGAACAGATCAGGTGAAGTCTAGTGCAGTGGAGGAAGAGCAGACTGATAGATCGATGCAAGAGAGAGTATGAGTACGAGGATCAAAATGGGTGGGAGTACCCGTATTTAAAACATGGAGGGGGTGAGAGGCGAGAAAAGCCTTCAACTGGATGCCACGCGAGTCACAATGAGACCCTCCCCCAGAGGAAATGGTGGGCATTAAAATCACCAAGTAACAGAAGTGGTGGTGGTAAGGATGAAACTAGAAAGGCAAAATCTGGGATAGAAAATCCTAGACTTTGTTACCTTCATCACCTTGCTCTTTTCTACGTTCGCTTTTATTTCTTCCTTGTACATACTCTTGAATTCATCCACCAATCTTTCCAACTTGTCTTCAGAATCTCCCAAAAGAACTGTCATCAGCCAAGTCACTGTGATAACTCCCACTCTGCTGTGGATCCTACATCTTAGAATCCCACATCTCTTCCTAACACCTTATGGTATAGTGTTCTTTTAACTATGGTTTTTGTCTTGTAACATTTTGTATAAGGAAATCTGATAGTATTACAGCTTTTCAAAGTATGATAACTCTTCAAAACATGGAAATACATCACACTGCTTGACTTTCTTATTTTATCCTAAATTAAATACAGTGGTCCCTCAATAATAGTCTGGCCTGAAAGTTGTCCATTTCGGAAATAGTAGTCCCATTATTTCGTCTAAACATTGGCTTGCAAATGGTCCATTAACTTGCTAATCATCCTGCATCTGGGACACGTACTCACACTCTGAGCCACCTGGGCCTGTCTTCCCAGCCAGTGTGCCATTGTTTACCAGCGAGTGATGGTCCCCTCACTTGCTCCTACGAAATATTTCATAATATTCCATTGATTTTGGTGCTTGCAAGTGCTAAATAAGCTACCTTGGCTCCAAAGAAAGCTTCTAGTGCCAGCCCTTTGGTAAAGAATGTGAAAAACACACATAATTTATGAAAAAGTTTGTAGAAAAATACAAAGGTGGTGGTGGTAGAGTGGAAGCAGTTGTGGTAGTGGTAGAAGGTAGTAGTGATGGTGGTAACAGTTGTAATAGTGGTAGAAGGTCGTAGTGATGGTGGTAGAGGGTTCCTTCTTCAGTGATTCAGCGATTCTACCACTCCTCTAATGTTGTTGGAGTTATATAGGGCTACAGAAAACACCACCGCCTCAGCTGCTGCTTCACCACCATTATGGATGGCTTACTCTCAGTGGCCCTTATATACCCAACAACAACACAACACCTCTTGTGACATACATAATGATTTATTTTATTCATTCTAGTGTATATTCCATGTTTCTATGTTATTAATATTGTTTATTATGTCATTAGTTGAATTGTGATAGATAAATAAGCCGTAGAGTTGATATTAGTGTCATATTCTCCAACAATAAACTTACCATCCCTCCCTCACACAAACAAGTCTTCAATAAGAACATAAGGAGGAACACTGCAGTAGGCCTGCTGGCCCATACTAGGCCAGTCTTTCACAAATCCAACCCACTAACAGAACAAATGCTACCCAAGCAATAAGCTCAGGTGCAAGTCTGACTCAAATCCAACCCCTCTCACTCGTGTATTTATCCAACCTAAATTTGAAACTACTCAATGTTTTAGCTTTGATCACCCTGCTAAGCAGACCGTTCCACTCATCAACTACCCCTATTACCAATGTTCATTTATACATTTTATTAGTGCTTTACATTTATTTGGCATTCTTTTCTGCATGTAAATCTATATTTATGCTAGAGAAGTGACCCCTGAAGTGGCCTAGAGTCCTTATGGAGGGGGATTTCCCTTCCAAACAATAACCTTTCTTCCCTCTCTCCTCCTCCCTGTCTTCCATTCATCAACAACAGCCTTCAATAAAGGTAACTGTCATGGTGAATGTTCATTCTTTTGTGCATGTAAATCTATCTTTTAGGTAAAAAAAAAATTGTTGTTGATACTTCTAGGTGTCTGGAACGAATTAATTGGATTTACATTATTTCTTATGGGGAAAATTGATTTGAAAATCGTCTATTTCGATAATAGTCTTACTTCCAGGAACGGATTAAGGATGATAATTGAGGGACCACTGTATGTACAAAATGTCATTTTTATGTGCCAATAACAAGGTCGGCACTGCATCAGCAACAGTGCTCTCTACCTAGTGTGCAGCATCTTATCTCGGACATGTGCCCATGCACACAATAGCCAAACACCAAATCACTGGAACTGTGAAGCACACAGTTCAATACAAGGATTTTTTGTAATTTTTTCATATACTAGGGAATGGCTAATGACATTAAGCTTAAGGATTATATAATGTACAAATATAAAGAAAGAATTAAAGAAAAAAGACTAATTATATTGAATGTTATCGATAACATCGAGTGAAAATAGGGGGTGCTGCAGTTCCACAGTGCCTATACACGAGCCACCACTGCTCCAGGCAGCATCAGTGGCTAAAGTCTTATTCAATGAGAATGAGTTGTGCCTCATCCCAATTCATCAAATGCCCTGTGGAGGACACAGGCGTACCTTAAGTCGTTTCTGTTACTGGCATTCCGATGCTCATTCAGGTGGACCAAGAGATCTCTGCCTGTTTCACCTACATATATCTTGAGACAGTATCCACATTGGATGGTGTAGATGCCTGCTGTGGAAGTTAGAAGTGTGTGACTACATTTTGTGGCGAGGTCTTTGATAAATGACGTGTTTATGGTGGAAACATTTATGTTACTCTTAGTAAATGCCTGATGAGTATTCGTTGTAGACTCTAGTTAAAATTTCAGTTTACTTTTGAAAAAGATGGTGATACCTACATATTTACATCCTGCCCCAGCTGACCACTCCAGCTTGCACATATTTACATCCTGCCCCAGCGGACCATTCCAGCTGGTACATATTTACATCCTACCCTAGCTGACCATTCAAGCTGGAACATATTCAAATCCTGCACCAGCTGACCACTCTAGTACAGCACAGTTGGGATCCTGCAATGTTCAGTACTATTAGCAATTGATCACATTTCTCTCTCGTTAATAACTTCAGGAAGTATAGTACGTAATTACATAAGCACAGCAGTTAACTGTATTTCTGTAATAAAATAAATTTTGCCTATTATTTTTGTAATGTTAAAATGCACATGACATCCACAGTCTGTAAATACAACTGTGCAATATTATGCAACACAGTGTTGTGTAACTTGTTATATATGGGTAAATCCTGCAACACTTTTACTGAAGTCGTGAATTCGCGGCTTCAGTAACTTGCAGATTTTTCTTTAGAACCTAACTAATAATTGTTCATGGAAATCCCTGCAAATTCACAAGATTTTTTTTTTATGGCAGTATATAATTTTTTATGGGTTTTAATGCTGAATATTAAGAAAAATA
>NC_091345.1:18425356-18437856 GCF_038502225.1 Cherax quadricarinatus
TATATTGTGTCTGCGGTCTTCTTTGCTCTTCCCCAATCTTCATGACTTTGCATTTGGCAGGGTTAAATTCAAGGAGCCAGTTGCTGGACCAGGCTTGTAGCCTGTCCAGGTCTCTTTGTAGTCCTGCCTGATCCTCATCCGATTTGATTCTTCTCATTAACTTCACATCATCTGCAAACACGGACATTTCTGAGTCTATCCCTTCCGTTATGTCGTTCACATATACCAAGAACAGCACAGGTCCTAGGACTGACCCCTATGGAACCCCGCTTGTCACAGGCGCCCACTCTGACACCTCGTCACGTACCATGACTCGTTGTTGCCTCCCTGTCAGGTATTCTCTGATCCATTGCACTGCCTTTCCTGTTATGTGTGTCTGATCCTCTAGCTTTTGCAGTAACCTCTTGTGAGGAACTGTGTCGAAGGTCTTCTTGCAGTCCAAAAAAAAAAATACAGTCGATCCACCCCTCTCTCTCTCTTGTCTTACTTCTGTCACCTTGTCATAAAACTCTAGTAGGTTTGTGACACAGGATTTTCCTTCCCTGAAACCGTGCTGGTTGTCAATTATACACTTGTTTCTTTCCAGGTGCCCCACCGCTCTCCTCCTGATGATCTTCTCCATGACCTTGCATACTATACACGTTAGTGACACAGGTCTGTAGTTTAGTGCCTCATGTCTGTCTCCCTTTTTAAAAATTGGGACTACATTTGCCATCTTCCATACCTCGGGGAGTTGCCCAGTTTCAAATGATGTGTTGAAGATCTTTGTTAATGGCACACACAATATCTCTGCTCCCTCTTTAAGGACCCACGGTGAGATGTTGTCTGATCCCACCGCCTTTGAGGTGTCAAGTTCGCATAGCAGCTTCTTCACCTCCTCCTTGATTACATGTACCTCATCCAGCACTTGCTGGTGTACCCCCCCTGTTCTGATTTACTGGAGTCCTACTGGTTTCTACTGTAAATACTTCTTTAAATCTCGTGTTGAGCTCCTGACATACCTCTCGGTCGTTTCTTGTGAATTCCCCATCACCCTTCCTCAGTCTGATTACCTGGTCCTTGACTGTTGTTTTCCTCCTGATGTGGCTGTACAACAGCTTCGGGTCAGTCTTGACTTTCGATGCTATGTCATTTTCCTTCTTATCTGTGCATATTCGTTTCTGGCTCTTCGGCTAATCTCTTTATTTTCCTGAGTTCTCTGTCTTCTGTACCTTTTCCATTCTCTAGTACACCTAGTTTTTGCCTCCCTACACCTTTGGGTGAACCAAGGACTCGTTCTGTTTTTCCCATTATTTCTGTTTCCCTTGGGAACAAATCTCTCCTCTGCCTCCTTGCATTTTGTTGCCACATAGTCCATCATTTCTTGTACTGGTTTTCCTGTCAGTTCCCTCTCCGACTGAATGTCTTGAAGGAAGTTCCTCATGCCTGAGTAGTTCCCCCTTTTGTAGTTTGGTTTTCCCCACCCTATTCCTGCTACTCTCTCCACTTGGAGCTCAGCTATGTAGTCGAAGCACAGAACCACATGACCACTAGCTCCAAGGGGCCTTTCATACATGATATCCTCGATGTCCGAACTACTCAAGGTGAATACAAGGTCCAGTATTGCTGGTTCATCCTCTCCTCTCTCTCTGGTAGTGTCTCTAACATGTTGATGCATGAGGTTTTCCAGTACCACATCCATCATCTTGGCTCTCCATGTTTCGGGACCCCCATGGGGCTCCAGGTTTTCCCAGTCAATCTCCTTGTGATTGAAATCACCCATAACTAGTAACTTTGCTCCCCCCATGTGTGCTCTCCTCTCCACCTCGGCTAGTGTGTCGACCATTGCTCTGTTGCTCTCATCGTATTCTTCTCTTGGCCTCCTGCAGTTCTGTGGTGGGCTGTACATTACTGCAATTATCACCTCATGTCCCTCAGACTGGATTGTTCCTACTAAGTAGTCCTTTTCGCCCGTGCCATCCATTCCTTCCATTTTCTCAAAACCCCACTGGTTTTTAATGAGCAGTGCAACTCCTCTTCCCCCTCTCCTCCCTCTGTCTTTCCTGAGGATTTGATATCCGGATGGAAAGATTGAATCTGTTATTATTCTGGTGAGTTTTGTTTCTTTGAGTGCTATTATATCTGGGGATGTCTCCTTGATTCTTTCGTGCCACTCCTCATACTTATTTGTTATTCCATCTGCATTTGTATTCCACACCTTCAACTTCTTTTCTTAGACTGTGGTCTGGGAGGTGTATTGGGGTTGGGGAAGTGGGAGACCTGATAAGGAACTATGGATGGTTGCTGTGGGGGTGGAGTTTGTAATGCAGTGGGTGGGGCCATTGGATGTGGCATGGGTGTTTTGGTTTAGAGTGTTTGGTTGCACTGGGGTTGACCTGGTTGGGAGGCTTCTATAGGAAGTTGTGAGGGAGGCTGTATTTGATCTTCCTGTGTCTGGGATCTCCTGTCTGTCTTCTCCATCCCCTCTCTTTCCTCCCTTCGCCTTTGTACCATCTCTCTCAGTTTCTGCCTTTCTTCTTGTGTTCTGTCGCGGTCGAGATACACCTTCCTGTATGCCGGCATGTCCCTTAATCGTGCTTTCTCCTGCAGGATCCTGTTCCGAGTCGATTCTGCCTTGAAGGTCACTTTCACTGGCCAGGTTCTTTTTTTTACAAACCTCCGTATTCTCGAAAAATTTTCCAGCTGGGTCATGTCGTCTTCTCCTATTGCTTTCATGATGCTTTCAATTGCTTTTTTCCCCTTGTTTTCTTGCTTCATATGTTTCCCCTTCAACTTCCTGGAGCCCATACACAAAGACTGACCTCACCCTTTCATTCTCCCACTGCATATCCCTGTGTATCCCCTCATTCAATTTGATTTCCTCCATTGCAGCTTTCCTTTCTTCAGTTTCACTAGCTGATGTACTTGGGCTCAGTGGCCTCTCATTTTCCCTTCGCGGCTATCCCTGGGCTCTGCTGTGGTCTGTTAGGGCCTCCACATATAGCTTAGCTCTTTCATTTACTACAGTCTCCACTGATAGAGCTTCTACATGCAGTTTTGCTCCTTCTTTCCCTACAGTCCCCTTATTTGTGACTGAGGTATCAGTCTCTGTTGTCAATCCCAAAATGTTCTTTAATTCTTTAGGCTGTTTCAGATTTTTCAGTTCCTCTTCTAAACTCTGTATCCTGGCCTCTGCTGCTTTGACTTGCACCTCCCACTTCCTGCTTTCCATATCTATCCTCTCTTTCATTCTCATGCTAAGTTCTTCTAGTTTCTTTTCCCATTCATGTTCCCTTTTTATGAGCTCTGCTGCCCAATCTTCCTTTGCAGCTTCCTCCTCCTGTCCCTTGGTTTTTCTTGTTGCTCTCTGGCAACCCATTTTTGTTTTATCCTGATTGCCTCAGAGTGGGAAACCTATGTAATTCTGTGTGTTAGGTTAGTAGTGTGTATGTCAGAGTGTGGGGGGGGGAGGTAGAGGAGGAACTGTAGCTATGTGGGAGAGGAGTGGGGAGGGGGAGAAGCAAGTGGGTGAGTGGGAGAGGGAGACGGGGAAGGAGGGAGAGGTGGGGAAGGGGAGGGATCAGGGGAAGGAGTGAGATGTCGGTGGGAAGGGGGAAGTGTATGTGTGAGTCTGGATATGTGTGTGTGTGTGTGTGAGAGTGTGTGTGTGTGTGTGTGTGTGTGTGTGTTGTGTGTGTGTGTGTGTTGTGTGTGTGTGTGTGTGTTGTGTGTGTTGTGTGTGTGTTGTGTGTGTGTGTTGTGTGTGTGTTGTGTGTGTGTTGTGTGTGTGTGTGTGTGTGTGTGTGTGTGTGTGTGTGTGTGTGTGTGTGTGTGTGTGTGTGTGTGTGTGAGTGTGTGTGTGTGTGTGTGTGAAGTAGGTGACTTGTGCGGTGTATGTGGAGTCTCAGTGGTCCTTGACTGACCGCAACTTCTTGTGACCTGACTCCCACCCTCCTGGGACTTGACCCACCTACTTACAATGTTGCCCTTAAAAGCTTGTCCTGCCACCTAGCTTATAGTAAGTTACTTGCCTTGTTCATTGAATTACCAATTGCTATTCCTTATTGAATACTTGAGTGCCTATTCTTTATCGTGCTATGAGAGACCATTTACAATCAGCTTGGCGGTTAATTGGAACTTGTAACCCCACACCCTCACAACCACTCACAGGTGAGTACAGTACTTGCAATGCAGATGTAGCAGCCTGTAGATTGTCCAGCTCGATGTGATGTCCTGGCGTAGATCCACCTCAATTTCTTCTCGTTTATAATGTACCCTATTCACTCTATTTCTCTCACTGGACACACGATTGATTCACTTTATAAGCTTTCTTGGGTGACACATAACAACGTCGCCTTACCATCCACACTAGCCTGCCCGCTCTGTCTGCGCCACCACGGTTTACTTTCTAGATCACTTACAAAATTGTGGCTCTCCCCACACTTTTGTGGCTCAGGCAGATTGTAAATCGCTTCTAGATTGTTCACTACCCTAATACACTTTGCAACAAATTGCAGAACACTGGGGTAGCCCTCAAAAACACTTAGATTTGCGGAGCACGGAAGGCGTGACTCGCGTGCTCGGTGTCCCTACTGTGTGTACTCACCTAGTTGTACTCACCTAGTTGAGGTTGCAGAGGTCGAGTCCAAGCTCCTGGCCCCGCCTCTTCACTGGTCGCAACTAGGTCACTCTCCCTGAACCATGAGCTTTATCGTACCTCTGCTTAAACCTATGTATGGATCCTGCCTCCACTACATCGCTTCCCAAACTATTCCACTTCCTGACTACTCTGTGGCTGAAGAAATACTTCCTAACATCCCTTTGATTCATCTGTGTCTTTAGCTTCCAACTGTGTCCCCGTGTTGCTGTGTCCAGTCTCTGGTACATCCTGTCTTCCTCTCAGTATTTTGTAAGTCGTTATCATGTCCCCCCTATCTCTCCTGTCCTCCAGTGTCGTCAGGTTGATTTCCCTTAACCTCTCCTCATAGGACATACCTCTTAACTCTGGGACTAGTCTTGTTGCAAACCTTCGCACTTTCTCTAGTTTCTTTACATGCTTGGCTAGGTGTGGGTTCCAAACTGGTGCCGCATACTCCAATATGGGCCTAACGTACACGGTGTACAGGGTCCTGAACGATTCCTTATTAAGATGTCGGAATGCTGTTCTGAGGTTTGCCAGGCGCCCATATGCTGCAGCAGTTATTTGGCTGATGTGCGCTTCAGGAGATGTGCCTGGTGTTATACTCACCCCAAGATCTTTTTCCTTGAGTGATGTTTGTAGTCTCTGGCCCCCTAGACTGTACTCTGTCTGCGGTCTTCTTTGCCCTTCCCCAATCCTCATGACTTTGCACTTGGTGGGATTGAACTCCAGGAGCCAGTTGCTGGACCAGGTCTGCAGCCTGTCCAGATCCTTTTGTATTTCCGCCTGGTCTTCGATCGAAAGAACTCTTCTCATCAACTTCACGTCATCTGCAAACAGGGACACCTCGGAGTTTATTCCTTCCGTCATGTCGTTCACAAATACCAGAAACAGCACTGGTCCTAGGACTGACCCCTGTGGGACCCCGCTGGTCACAGGTGCCCACTCTGACACCTCGCCACGTACCATTACTCGCTGCTGTCTTCCTGACAAGCATTCCCTGATCCATTGCAATGCCTTCCCTGTTATCCCTGCTTGGTCCTCCAGTTTTTGCACTAATCTCTTGTGTGGTACTGTGTCAAACGCCTTCTTGCAGTCCAAGAAAATGCAATCTGTGTGTGTGTGTTTGTGTGTGTGTGTGTGTGTGTGTGTGTGTACTCACCTATTTGTTGTTGCAGGGGTCGAGTCCTAGCTCCTGTGTGTGTGTGTGTGTGTGTGTGTGTGTGTGTGTGTGTGTGTTTTTGTGTGTGTGTGTGTGTGTGTGTGTGTGTGTGTGTGTGTGTGTGTGTGTGTGTGTGTGTGTGTGTGTGTGTGTGTGTGTGTGTGTGTGTGTGTTTGTGTTGCAACCCCTGAATGGGTTGCAATGACTATTATGTATATATATAATTATTATCTTTTCATATAACTTTATACTGCTTATATTTGCGATAATAGCTAAATCGTGAATATATTGCTTTATAATATTATTTGACGTCGTTATGTTGTTAGGTAGGATGTTACATATTATGTGCTCAGTTCAAGTCTTGATTGTCTAACTACTGTAATTATAGCTTGTGGCTCGTTAGACTGCCGGCTTCTGTTTCCGAGCTGCAGCTGTCCACGGAGCTATCATGTGATCGAGGGGGGGGTGTCCTCACCTCGCCTGAAGTATTCAGTCTGGTCTAGACTCGCTTGGTGGTTGGACAGATTGTCTGTCTCATTATTCTTGTTAGTTCTGTAGAACTCTGTTCACAGAACATTGTATAGACTTAGTGATTTTCGACGTTGTACTGAGGTTGTGTGTCGCATAGACACTCTGAGCAACTCAGGTCCTGAGCTGTAGCTTCTGACCTAACTTGTACTGGTATCTGTGTATTATTACATTCGGGGATTTTCTTATGCTGAACTTTGATTCAGTAGTATGGGAGTTTGGTGACTTTTGTGGAGGATCTGCAGATGGTCCCTACTTAGTGTCGTCTTATTATCTCCTTGTTCCTGATTTTGTGTCGCAATTGCTTATTATATTGCTATTGGGCTTAGCATTCTTTTTGTTGTTCAAGCAGACTGTTCTGATTGCCAGTTGGTCAAGAAGTTAGTTTAATTGAGGACTTTGTCAGTCGCTTGTTTAAGTCTAGTCGAGTCGTGAGACATAGTGAACTACTTAGAGCACTTACACACATACACAAACTTACTTGTACATATTTGTAGTATCTTATTAAATGTTAATGTACCAGACGGTACTTAAGAATTATAAATGAGATATGTGCTTTCAGCACAATAATACTGTAAACGAGAGAAGTGATTATTATTATTTTGATTATTATTAATTTAATTTAATTTGATAATATACCTCTAGACTTAATAAATTTATTAAATTTTAATTTCTCTAGTTAGTAGCCTACCAGTTGTAATCCTGAAGCACTATTGAATCATACTGAATTTTAATGGATAATTGGACAAGGATACTGACTAATTGTTACGAAAACCCAGTAACAGGCTGGATGCTAGAAGGGCAGTCCTTTCTAGTATTCACTGGAGATTTCTAAGCTTTTAGAATCGCGTTTTTTGTAACAAATGGGGGCCTGTCCGGGATGATCTTGATCCAAGGTGTTGGAGAAATTGTCCAGTTTGACATACTAGTAACTCTATGATCAAACACTTTGAGTACTTTCCTAATCTGAAGACTTTGAGTTTAGTCTTGTACAACATACTAGGTGGATGCATGTACCTGACTGAGTCTCTTGATCCAAGGAGATGGAAATACTGTTTGAGTTCTAACTCTAAGACGATCAACACTAAAATTCCTATTAGGATTATAGTTTCCCATAATCACTCTCTCGTAGTACACTTATTTTCGTGATGTATGCCAAAGTGAAACAGTTAATTGATACTCTGACTTTGTCTGAGTTAAGTACATTAAAACTTCAGACGTGTTGGCGAGTAGCCAAATATCTCGGTGTGACGTATAACAGGAATTACACCGCAGAAACTGTCAGAGCGTTAATTAAAGATATATTGTTTCCTGCTCATACAGAGATGTCTGATTATGATTCAGATTCAGAAAGCCTAGTGTCACAATTAGGAAGTATGATTCTATTTGATGACGTAGAAGAAAGAGCAACTAAGGCAGAAGTGTCTGAGCCTAGTGAACCTCCGCTCATGCCTTTCCGCCTCACGCTAGTACTGTGTATGCTACACCTGTATCTACTTATCATAGACCAGATCTAGACTCTCTAGGGACGGTTGAACGAAGTGTGGGACCTAAGGATCGTCCAGACCATGTTAATTTCCCTACTCCTCCATTACCTACTGGTCCTATCTCTAAGGAACAGTTTAAGAGGTTTGAACACCTCATTATGTTGCAGACTGCACAAATAGAGGCTCAGAGGAAATTGAACGAAGAAGATTTCCAGAGAGAAAATGTTCGTCTTGGAAGACAACAGACTAATAGATCACAGGACACATTTAATGTGCAGAAAGCTGCATCTATGGTTCCTAAGTTTTTTGAAACTGACTTAGACACCTATTTTGATGTGTTTGAGAACCAGGCACGTTCTATGAACTGGCCACGTAAGCACTGGGCTACCTTGTTGCACACAGCTTTGACAGGAAGAGCTCAAACTTGTACTGCTGCTTTACCATTTGCCAAGTACATTAGTTATGATGCTGTCAAGCAAACTATTCTAGAGATGTATAACTTGTTACCTGTAAGTTATCAAAGCGCATTTCGTACGTTACAACGACGACAATATCAAACTTGTGTAGAGTTTGCTCGTGAGAAAAAAGTTGCATTTCAGAGGTGGTGTAGGTCTGCCAAGTGTAACAACTATGACAGTCTTGTTCAGTTTTTACTACATGAAGAGTTTAACAACTGTATGTCTGCTGACATACAAGAATATCTGATCGATCATACTACCTCGGATATTCTGGAAACTGCAGCATTAGCAGACAATTACGAGATTTCTCACAAACTTGTACATACTAAAACACAAAGAAACAAGGTAACTAAAAATTTTCCTAAAAGTTGGCAACCTAAATCAGCTGCTCATTGCCGGCCTGATGTACCTGCTACTGTAACTTCTCATACTTTTACAAGGAAAATTCACAATCCTGAATGTCTCTGTGGCTAGACAGAAATCTGATATCGAGAAGAAGAAAGTTAAATGTACCTATTGTAACAGAAAAGGACATGCTAGAGAGTATTGCTATAAGTTGGAAAGAGATGCGAGAAACAGTCGTGCGGCTGGCGCCCCCACTCAAGTCATATCTTCTTCCTAGCAACAAAGGCACCAAAATCCTAGTAATATCTCTGAACCTACTGTTTTAGATAATGTTACTCAGGATAGATGACTAGCGTCAGAAAGTGTATCTGACGAAAAGATTCGTTCAGCGATGAGTCCTTACTTTTCGAGAGGTAAAGTAGGATTTGACGAATCACATCTGACTGAGATAATTACTTTCAGAGACACTGGCAGTTATCTCACGTTATTAAGAAAAGATGTACTGACCATAACTGACGATACCTACACCAAGATAGATGTATTGTTAGAAGCCTATGGAGGGGCTGTTATAAAAGTGCCTCTGCACAAAGTTTACATTCAAACAAGCTATTATACTGGTTATATTTCAGTAGGTATATTCAATGGTGTATTTCCCATCAGGTCAGTGGACTTGTTGATAGGGAACGATATCCTTCATGCTGGTATATGTAAAGAACCACTTGTGATTGATAATAACACTGATGATAATTATGCCATTGAAGCTTGTAGAGAGAAACCTATTTTATTTCCTCTCAGCGCAATTACTAGAGCTATGTCAAAGATTCAACAACCATCCTTGTCTCCTGTTGGTTTAGTGGATGACAATGATTTGGGCTTGAATATGTTGTTTAGTGACGCTCTGCGCCCAGGATCATTAACACTGACTCCCCCCTGTCATCAACCTAGTCAAGACACAACTGACGTTAAATTTCTAACTCATGATGATTTAATCAAGGATCAGTTTGTTGATCAGTCACTGGAAAGACTGAGAGATATAGCAGTTACTGAGAGTGAAGCAAAGGATCTCGATAATTGTTACTGTTATAGTAACGGTGTACTGATGGAGAAAAATACATGTAAGTTATCAGCTGATAGTGTTTCCACCACAGTCAAGCATCTCGTAGTGTTACCAGTTTCATTTCGTGAACAAGCCATTGATTTTGCTCACAATAGTCCCATTGGAGGACATTTGGGTGTCAAGAAGACACTCGGTAAACTGGCGAAACATTTTACTTGGCCAAAGATGAAGGAAACAGTAGCTGATCATGTTGCCACGTACGTCAAGTGACAGGCAAGCCAGCACACACACCTCCACCTGCACCTCTCACTGTGTTCATTAGTAGCAAAGTTCAGTTCACCTGAACTTGAGATTGTTCAGACTCGTTCAAAAGGTTGAAGTGCTTGCTATCCTCTGCTCCTGTGTTGAAAAGTCCTAATTTCAATCTTCCCTTCTTTTTACATATAGATGCGAGTGGTTATGCAGTGGGCGCTGTGCTGCTCCAACAGTCAACATCCACTGACATTCTCCATCCTATATGTTACTATTCATCTAAGCTTAAACGACACCAGAAAAATTATGCCACTATTGAGAAAGAGGCTCTAGCTCTTGTGGTGTCGTTGGAACATTTTGACGTGTATTTGGGCACTTCCCCATTTAAAATTTACGTAATTTTATGCCCAAATACCTTTTGTTACTTGCTATGTCAAATTCAGTAGAGTAACTTAATCCCTCCAGCCCATATTAACTATATATACTCATGTCAGGTCTAATTATTATATTTATATATTCACAGTAGTGATGTGTATGAGGAGGAGACGTAAGCTGAGTGATGAGTGGGTAGTGTGGTGTGGGCGATGTTACTGCCTGTGACGCAACACTGTCCTGCCGCAGACCCCCCCCCCTACTACACACCTTAAGCTGTTTAATACTCGGATGTCCATACTGCATAGCATTCCATAACCACTACTTAAGAGTGGAATGCATTCTCCTCTATTATGATCGAGCCTCATCGTGTCAGGCTTGTGTATGCTATCCTGTCTCTACACTGATGTACATAACCATGAGTATGCGGAGATACGATACTGTGTACTGCCCTAGTACTAGGGGCATATCTTATTGTATAGATGCTGTGAAATTATAGAAGTGCTTGGCACAAGAGTGACTCTGATTAATGTTTATATTATATTGTTAGTAATGTAACCTGAGTAATCAGTAATGTGAAAGACATTACTGCAACTCCTAGTGCGACCGTTTGTCGTGTTGGGGGGTGTTGCAACCCCTGAATGGGTTGCAATGATTATTATGTATATATATAATTATCTTTTCACATAATTTTATACTGCTTATATTTGCGATAATAGCTAAATCGTGAATATATTGCTTTATAATATTATTTGATATAGTTATGTTGTTAGGTAGGATGTTACATATTATGTGCTCAGTTCAAGTCTTGATTGTCTAACTACTGTAATTATCGCTTGTGGCTCGTTAGACTGCCGGCTTCTGTTTCTGAGCTGCAGCTGTCCATGGAGCTATCACGTGATCGAGGGGGGGTGTCCTCACCTTGCCTGAAGTATTCAGTCTGGTCTAGACTCGCTTGGTGGTTGGACAGATTGTCTGTCTCATTATTCGTGTTAGTTCTGTAGAACTCTGTTCACAGAACATTGTATAGACTTAGTGATTTTCGACGTTGTACTGAGGTTGTGTGTCACATAGACACTCTGAGCAACTCAGGTCCTGAGCTGTAGCTTCTGACCTAACTTGTACTGGTATCTGTGTATTATCACAGTCGGGGATTTTCTTATGCTGAACTTAGATTCAGTAGAATGGGAGTTTGGTGACTTTTGTGGAGGATCTGCAGATGGTCCCTACTTAGTGTCGTCTTATTATCTCCTTGTTCCTGATTTTGTGTCGCAGTTGCTTGTTATATTGCTATTGGGCTTAGCATTCTTTTTGTTGTTCAAGCAGACTGTTCTGATTGCCAGTTGGTCAAGAAGTTAGTTTATTTGAGGACTTTGTCAGTCGCTTGTTTAAGTCTAGTCGAATCATGAGACATAGCGAACTACTTAGAGCACTTACACACATACACAAACTTACTTGTACATATTTGTAGTATCTTATTAAATGTTAATGTACCAGACGGTACTTAAGAATTATAAATGAGATATGTGCTTTCAGCACAATAATACTGTAAACGAGAGAAGTGATTATTATTATTTTCATTATTATTAATTTAATTTAATTTGATAATATACCTCTAGACTTAATAAATTTATTAAATTTTAATTTCTCTAGTTAGTAGCCTACCAGTTGTAATCCTGAAGCACTATTGAATCATACTGAATTCTAATGGATAATTGGACAAGGATACTGACTACTAGTTACGAAAACCCAGTAACAGGCTGGACGCTAGAAGGGCAGTCCTTTCTAGTATTCACTGGAGATCTCTAAGCTTTTAGAATCGCGTTTTTTGTAACAGTTTGTGTGTGTGTTTGTGTGTGTGTGTGTGTGTGTGTGTGTGTGTGTGTGTGTGTGTGTGTGTGTGTGTGTGTGTGTGTTTGTGTGTGTGTGTGTGTGTGTGTGTGTGTGTGTGTGTGTGTGTGTGTCTGTGTGTGTGTGTGTGTGTGGTGTGTGTGCATGTGTGTGTGTGTGTGTGTTTTTGTGTTTGTGTGTGTGTGTGTGTGTGTGTGTGTGTGTGTGTGTGTGTGTGTGTGTGTGTGTGTGTGTTTGTGTGTGTGTGTGTTTGTGTGTGTGTGTGTTTGTATGTGTGTTTGTGTATGTGTGTGCGTGTGTTTGTGTGTGTGTTTGTACTCACCTATTTGTGGTTGCAGGGGTCGAGTCCTAGCTCCTGGCCCCGCCTCTT
>NC_091345.1:18442856-18460356 GCF_038502225.1 Cherax quadricarinatus
ATATGTCATTCTCGTATTGCCTCTGGGCCTCTCTCCTTACTATGAATATTCATTTTCGGCTCTTCGGCTCAACTCCCTGTTTTTGCAAGTTCTTTCCCACGCTTTTCCACGCTCTAGCACACTAGGCTTTGGTCTTTCCACACCTCCTGGTAAACCATGTTCTCACTCTGATCTTCCCATTATTTCTGTTGCTCCTTGGCATAAGCTTCTCCTTTCCTTCCCAGCACTTTGCGGTTACATATGTCATCATTTTATTTACTGTCTTACCCTCTAGTTGTCTTACCCACATACAAAAATTGCCTCATACCTGTGTAGTCCCCTTTTTTGAAGTTTGGTTTCTGCCGTCCCTCTCATGCTGCCTGAGTGAACCAACACGAGACGAAACTCAGAACCACATGATCCCTAGCGCCGAGAGACGTTGCGTGGGTGATTTCCCCTATGTCTGACCTGTTCAAGGTGAATACAAGGTCCAGCCTTGCTGGTGTGTGTGTGTGTTAGAGTGTATATGTTTCCGTCAACGAGAGAAATATTTGAAGGTATCCCTGATACAGAGTATCCCTGAGCATGAATCTTGGATAAAATAGGTATTATCCTTACACCTGGATAAGGGATAGAGATGGTAATAAGTTGGTTGAACCATGTGTGCCTGATGGTTGACCTATGGTGTGTGATTGATGGTTGAACCATGTGTGGCTGACGGTTGAACCATGTGTGGCTGATGGTTGACCTATGGTGTGTGATTGATGGTTGAACCATGTGTGGCTGACGGTTGAACCATGTGTGGCTGATGGTTGAACCATGTGTGGCTGACGGTTGAACCATGTGTGGCTGATGGTTGAACCATGTGTGGCTGATGGTTGAACCATGTGTGGCTGATGGTTGAACCATGTGTGGCTGACGGTTGAACCATGTGTGGCTGATGGTTGAACCATGTGTGGCTGATGGTTGAACCATGTGTGGCTGACGGTTGAACCATGTGTGGCTGATGGTTGAACCATGTGTGGCTGATGGTTGAACCATGTGTGGCTGACGGTTGAACCATGTGTGGCTGATGGTTGAACCATGTGTGGCTGATGGTTGAACCATGTGTGGCTGATGGTTGAACCATGTGTGGCTGATGGTTGAACCATGTGTGGCTGATGGTTGAACCATGTGTGGCTGACGGTTGAACCATGTGTGGCTGATGGTTGAACCATGTGTGGCTGATGGTTGAACCATGTGTGGCTGATGGTTGAACCATGTGTGGCTGATGGTTGAACCATGTGTGGCTGATGGTTGAACCATGTGTGGCTGATGGAACCATGTGTGGCTGATGGTTGAACCATGTGTGGCTGACGGTTGAATCATGTGTGGCTGACGGTTGAACCATGTGTGGCTGATGGTTGAACCATGTGTGGCTGACGGTTGAACCATGTGTGGCTGACGGTTGAACCATGTGTGGCTGATGGTTGAACCATGTGTGGCTGATGGTTGAACCATGTGTGGCTGACGGTTGAACCATGTGTGGCTGATGGTTGAACCATGTGTGGCTGATGGTTGAACCATGTGTGGCTGATGGTTGAACCCATGGTTGAACCATGTGTGGCTGATGGTTGAACCATGTGTGGCTGATGGTTGAACCATGTGTGGCTGATGGTTGAACCATGTGTGGCTGATGGTTGAACCATGTGTGGCTGATGGAACCATGTGTGGCTGATGGTTGAACCATGTGTGGCTGACGGTTGAATCATGTGTGGCTGACGGTTGAACCATGTGTGGCTGATGGTTGAACCATGTGTGGCTGACGGTTGAACCATGTGTGGCTGACGGTTGAACCATGTGTGGCTGATGGTTGAACCATGTGTGGCTGATGGTTGAACCATGTGTGGCTGACGGTTGAACCATGTGTGGCTGATGGTTGAACCATGTGTGGCTGATGGTTGAACCATGTGTGGCTGATGGTTGAACCATGTGTGGCTGATGGTTGAACCATGTGTGGCTGATGGTTGAACCATGTGTGGCTGATGGTTGAACCATGTGTGGCTGATGGTTGAACCATGTGTGGCTGATGGTTGACCTATGGTGTGGGATTGATGGTTGAACCATGTGTGGTTGATGGTTGAACCATGTGTGGCTGATGATTGAACCATGTGTGGCTGATGGTTGAACCATGTGTGGCTGATGGTTGACCTATGGTGTGTGATTGATGGTTGAACCATGTGAGGCTGATGGTTGAACCATGTGTGGCTGACGGTTGAACCATGTGTGGCTGATGGTTGAACCATGTGTGGCTGATGGTTGAACCATGTGTGGCTGATGGTTGAACCATGTGTGGCTGACGGTTGAACCATGTGTGGCTGACGGTTGAACCATGTGTGGCTGATGGTTGAACCATGTGTGGCTGATGGTTGAACCATGTGTGGCTGACGGTTGAACCATGTGTGGCTGATGGTTGAACCATGTGTGGCTGATGGTTGAACCATGTGTGGCTGACGGTTGAACCATGTGTGGCTGATGGTTGAACCATGTGAGGCTGATGGTTGAACCATGTGTGGCTGATGGTTGAACCATGTGAGGCTGATGGTTGAACCATGTGTGGCTGACGGTTGAACCATGTGAGGCTGATGGTTGAACCATGTGTGGCTGATGGTTGACCTATGGTGTGTGATTGATGGTTGAACCATGTGTGGTTGATGGTTGAACCATGTGTGGCTGATGGTTGACCTATGGTGTGTGATTGATGGTTGAACCATGTGTGGTTGATGGTTGAACCATGTGTGGCTGATGGTTGACCTATGGTGTGTGATTGATGGTTGAACCATGTGTGGTTGATGGTTGAACCATGTGTGGCTGATGGTTGAACCATGTGTGGCTGATGGTTGACCTATGGTGTGTGATTGATGGTTGAACCATGTGAGGCTGATGGTTGAACCATGTGTGGCTGACGGTTGAACCATGTGAGGCTGATGGTTGAACCATGTGTGGCTGACGGTTGAACCATGTGTGGCTGATGGTTGAACCATGTGTGGCTGACGGTTGAACCATGTGTGGCTGATGGTTGAACCATGTGTGGCTGATGGTTGAACCATGTGTGGCTGATGGTTGAACCATGTGTGGCTGACGGTTGAACCATGTGTGGCTGACGGTTGAACCATGGCGGACAATGGAAGTGTTAGAAGACTCTCAAATTTTTGTCTTCTTCTCAAGATTATTATTATTATTATTATTATTATTATTATTATTATTATTATTATTATTATTATTATTATTATTATTTCCCTCTCCCTCCCCCTCTCTCTCTCTAAGTCTCTCTCTCTCTCTCTCTCTCTCTCTCTCTCTCTCTCTCTCTCTCTCATCCTAGGGATAAAAGGATGCTGGGGTCAGGTGAAAGTCATCTCAGAAAGGATGCCACAAATGCAATTGTATCATAATCCCGTGTGTGTGTGTGTGCGTGTGTGTGTGTGTGTGTGTGTGTGTGTGTGTGTGTGTGTGTGTGTGTGTGTGTGTGTGTGTGTGTGTGTGTGTGTGTGTGTGTGTGTGTGTGTGTGTATGGCTCAACCAGGCAGGAGGCAAGAACCAAATATTACTATTACGACCACAGGTGTAGTCTAGTGGTCTGCACACCTGGTTGTAGCACGATAAGCAAGCTAGAAATGAGGAACGAGCAAAAGACAGCGGAGAGTAAATGCTTATATACTTCCTTCACCATACATCAAGCAAGTGTATGTACAATATTTACAGAGGATATATTCAGAAAGGCAATTTGCAAACAAGAGACACAGTGAGAACCGACTTCGGCCAGACATGGAGTAAGTCTGCCAGTGTTGATTCATGAGTGTACCACATCGCTTCACAAATTTGGCTGGTTGAATAAGGTGCTAGCATAACGAGGGGGCCCCTACTCATTACACCCTTAATATCTGGTTCACTGGTCGGGAATTAAGGTATCGGAACGCTGTTCTCAGGTTTGCCAGGCGCCCATATGCTGCAGCAGTTACCTGGTTGATGTGTGCTTCCGGAGACATGCTCGGTGTTGTACTCACTCCAAGATCATTCTCCTTGAGTGAGGTTTGCAGTCTTTGGCCACGTACGCAGATAGGCATGCCTATCTGGGTACGTGGCACTCGAATAAAATGTAAAGTACTCTTAGCATGCCTCAACAGACAAGAAATTCCTTTAATACAGGAGATTCACATATGATATATATACACATTTTGAATCCTAATTAGCAAGTTACATGTGTCATGACAAAGACTGGTATCCCTGGGATAGATATTCCTGGGATACATATCCATGGGATATCTATCCCTGGGATAGACATCACTTATCAGAGTAATGACCAGTGTGGCCAGAGGGACTGGAAATATCTATCCCTGGGATATCTATCTATTCCAGAGGTTACACCGGTGTGTGTATTATGCACGCCTGTCTAACCTCTAGAAATGATGCCGCTGTGTTCATAACGTCGCTGTAAATTCTCTCGATATTTTTTTAAAATTCTCATGCGAAATCGCGTTTCTGAAGGATCAAACGAGTCGACCATCCGTGTATGTGGTCTAACAACCCCTCGTTACGTCACACCTTCCACCACCCCAACCTCCACCTTCCACCACCACAACCCCCACCTTCCACTACCACAACCCCCACCTTCCACCACCACAAGCCCCCACCTTCCACCACCCCAACCTCCACCTTCCACCACCACAATCCCCCACCTTCCACCACCCCAACCTCCACCTTCCACCACCACAATCCCCCACCTTCCACCACCCCAACCCCCACCTTCCACCACCACAACCCCCACCATCCACCACCCTAACCCCCACCATCCACCACCCCAATCCCCACCATCCACCACCCCAACCCCCACCTTCCACCACCCCAACCCCCACCTTCCACCACCACAACCCCCACCTTCCACCACCACAACCCCCACCTTCCACTACCACAACCCCCCACTTTCCACCACCCCAACCTCCACCATCCACCCCCCAACCTCCACCCCCCACTTTCCACCACCCCAACCTCCACCATCCACCCCCCAACCTCCACCCCCCTCCTCCCTACTCCACTCCATCCCTCCCTACCCACAACCCCCCCACTTCTACTCCTCTCCCCAGCATCAGCAAATCTGCTTGCTTTGATGTTTACAATTATAATTGTCCAGAAAGTGGAGATATGACTATCATTATATATACTTTTATATATATATATATATATATATATATATATATATATATATATATATATATATATATATATATATATATATATATATATATATATATATATATATATATATATATATATATATATATATATATACAGTAGTGAGTGTTATTAGTAAGGAAAGGTGGAAACAATGCAGTTGTTCACCAGTATTGTTAGGTTAGGTTTCTCCATATTTTTTTTCACTCGTGGTTATTGTTTGGTTGGCACGAGTAGAAGAGGAGGAGGAGGAAGAGGAAGAAGAGAAAGAGGAGGAGGAGGAAGAAGAGGAAAATGAGGAAGAGGAGGAGGAAGAGGAAGAGAAAGTGACGTATGATTGCAAAGAGTTGTAGAACTAGCAACAACTGCAAAATTATAAATAATAATATTATTATTATTATTATTATTATTATTATTATTATTATTATTATTATTATTATTATTATTAGCATTCGTAGTAGTAGTATTGCATGTATGTGTGTGTGTACTTACCTACTGTACTCATCTATTTGTGGTTGCAGGGGTTGAGTCACAGCTCCTGACCCTACCTCTTTGCTAGTCGCTACTAGGTCCACTCTCTGCTTCAAGAACTTTATCGCATGTACTCACCTAATTGTGGTTGCAGGGGTCGAGACTCAGCTCCTGGCCCCGCCTCTTCAGTGGTCGCTACTAGGTCACTCTCCCTGAACCGTGAGCTTTATCATACCTCTGCTTAAAGCTATGTATAGATCCTGCCTCCACTATATCGCTTACATGTATGTTTAACAGTGTGTATGTGTGCACGAGTGGTGACAGAATCATACACACACACACATATAATTACACTGTTAAACATACGGTTACAGCTTCACTGGGTGAGTCAGAGAGAGAGAGAGAGAGAGAGAGAGAGAGAGAGCAACACAGGGTTAGAAATTATTCACAAACACAACAAATAATGTGAGTAATAATTACATTTGTACAAGTGTGCTGGTGAGCGCAGTGTTACAGTCCGTCACTGTTACAGCACTGTTCAACACCTCACCACTGGTACAGACACATCACTGTCACCACACTGCAGTGAAACATCACTGGTTCTGGTAGAGTGTGCACTATATCCACTGTCTGTGACATGCTAGCACCACTGTGAAATCCTAGCACCACCGTGACATCCTATCACCAGTGTGACATGCTAGCACCACTGACGTGCTAGCACCACTGACATGCTAGCACCACTGACATGCTAACACCACTGTGACATCCCATCACCATTGCGAGAAATTTCTTCTTGAGCAACTGCTTCTACAAGTGATTTAAGGAAGGAACAACCAACAAGGAGCTCCTTGCGAGGGGCTTGTAGGTATGTGATATTAAATAAACACATCTTCCATGGAGGGGTGAAATGCTCTTGTTGCCTACAGCGATACAGTTCATGCAGGTTATAAAACTTAATGCAATTGCACGTTTTCACAATCCATTTAGATCTGCGTGTATTTCAAGACACTAAGATTCGTAGTGACAATGTTTATTTCTAGACATTTTAATACCAAGTACAGCGTTAATCTCAATAATCCTATCATTGATACCAAAGACATCAAGCTCCTTCCTCTTATTAAGAACCTTGGTAGATTTGGACAGCCAAAAATAATTCTGAGAGCTTCATTTTGCATTAATTAATTCCAAGAGTAGGAGAGAACTTTCCCTAGCTAATGTCAACATGGGAGCAGCATAATCAATTAAGAACCTAACATAGGCTATGAACTTCAGTTAAGGACCTAACATAGGCTATGAACTTCAATTAAGGACCTAACATAGGCTATGAACATCAGTTAAGAACCTAACATTGGCTATGTACATCAATTAAGGACCTAAAATAGCCTATGCACTTCAGTTAAAGACCTTACATTGGCTATGAGCATCAGTTAAGAACTTAACATAGGCTATGAACATCAGTAGGACCTAATATAGCCTATGAACATCAATTAAGGACCTAACATGGGCTATGTACATCAGTTAAGGACCTAACAAAGACTATGAACATCATCCTCACTATTCTGACTTTAGCACCACAGTTGGTGTTGCAGTCAGCAACAACTTTGAAAGCATTTATCCTATCTTTGCATTTTTTCTTCACTTGCGGTATAGTGGGTGTATTGTTGGGTACGTCTACAGCAAGGTTTCTGTAAGATTTAACGTAGCTAATGTTTTCACCCGGCTAACAGATGGGTGGGGGATGTCGTTTACTTGTTAATATCTTTTGTGTTAGATGAAGATATGATGAGGCCTAATCGATTATAAATTACTTGAACTTCGTTAACAATGGTACTCATCTTCTTATGCCTTGTGGTATGGATTCCCTCTTCGACGACTAGCCAACGACTCCCTCACTTCTTCACTCACACCCTCCCTCACTCCTTCACTCACACTCTCCCTTCCTCCATCAATCAGTCATTCCAGCAATTCTGGGAGGTAAACAACAGTGACGTCAGATGTAAACAAACACGTCTCCATCTTTGGTTCTTTCATCTCCTTAGTTTATCCATTCTTTTACCTCCTTAGTTTATCCATTTACTCGTTCTTCTCTCTCTCTCTCTCTCTCTCTCTCTCTCTCTCTCTCTCTCTTTACACAAGGTTTGACAAGGTTAAGGATCTCTCTCTCTCTCTCTCTCTCTCTCTCTCTCTCTCTCTCTCTCTCTCTCTCTCTCTCTCTCTCTCTCTCTCTCTCTCTCTCTCTCTCATTTCTCTAGTTTATCCATTTTTTCCTAATATTTAATACAGACTAAGTCCTAGAGATATCTGTTTACTGCTAGGTGAGCAGGTGTTAGGTAAGCACGTGCAACAGGTGTTAGGAGACGTGTCAATAGGTGTTAAGAGACGTGCCAACAGGTGTTAAGAGACGTGTCAACAGGTGTTTGGAGACGTGTCAACAGGTGTCGTCTTGTTCAAGATTCAGTTCAAATGCTTCGGTTATTAACTAACTCTGTTACTACTGACCAGTTGATCACTGTTACACTTGTTACTAGTTACAACCCTATGGTACTATTGTAATAATAATAATAATAATAATAATAATAATAATAATAATAATAATAATAATAATAATAATAATATACCTCATCCTCTGAACTAATGCAAAACAAAACCTCAAAAATAATTATTTCTCGAAAATTTGCAAGCTAGACAAGATGAGGGAGTCTGGTTTACCCGGTGTCTGAGGCAGGATAACTGTTGAGAACAGGAACAACTAACCAAACATTGCCAGAGTCAACACAGCTTCAGAACGATAACAAACATAGGTTATAACATTACCTTGAAGCATATTAATTAACCCATACACAGCATGGGCACTCCACCCCGTCCATACATGATGCATTGATGTGACTTCACGTTAGAGATGTATTGGATGTGAAAATTTAGATATCCGCGGATGCGGTTGTGTATGAGGATGTCTTACTTATTTTGTGGATGCGGATGTAAGAAATTGTATGGATGTTCCGCGGATTCGGATGCGGATGCATATGCGGATATCTGTTTACAGTAAAATGTGGATATGGCTGCAGATGCGGATGTTCCACGGATGCGGATATCCGATACATCAGTACTTCACATCCCCTTTCAGAGTGCCTTTCAGGAATGTTACCGGCGATAATACACGTTATATACACCGAGATGGTGTATGTCTTTTAATGTATGTATGCTAAGAGTTTACTTTCAGCGTTAGTTTAATTATCTGTCTGGTGGTGAAGAGGTTACTTACAGTTTTAATGACCCTAGCGCAGTCGATTGGATTTAAACCCCATTACCCAACTAATCGGTAATGCCTTGCTGAATATAGAAGCAAAATCAGGTTTCCTAGAAGGTATATCTGAGTGCCAGTCAGCATGTTTAATGTATACCATACACCAGCATACTCTCCACAGCAATGGAGGGAAAAACACAAGTACATGGGAGTAGAGGAAAGTACATAGAAGTACACACACATGTACACTTATGACTATAGACACAGTAATACTGACACAATTATACTGACAAGTGGTAACTAATACTACTACTACTACTACTACTACTACTACGACTACTTCTACTACTATTACTGCTACTACTCCTATTACTATTACTACAATTACTATTACTCCTCATACTCATGTTATTACTATTACTACTGTTGCTACTGCTGCTCCAGTTGCTGTTGTTGACACTAACACTGAGACATTAAGGTCGACTCCTTGATCATTACTGACTCTGTCATTACTGAAATTAATTTACCTGACTTGATGACTAACATCATCATCACTGAAGAAGTCAGGTATACCTATGTAAGTATTGTAAACAAATTAACGAATGCACAATAATAATAATAATAATAATAATAATAATAATAATAATAATAATAATAATAATAATAATAATAATAATAATAATATTTCTATAAGCATATGTGCAAGGTATACAAGCCTAGCTGACTGTCTGGGTTCCATCTCAAACTGACTTATGAGTGGTCGATGTGACTGACTACTTAACTAGGGAAATAATTTTAATAGAAGTCTATTATAATTTTGAGAGAAGGGGAGATAAATCGCATTTATATAGCTAACTGCAATGTAAACAGGCTTAGGCTTAGTTCCTAGCTCTTGTGATAGTCTGACACACGTAGACTCACTGAGGCTTGTAGTAGCCAGGCTCAGGCTTGGTTGCTAGAGAGAGAGAGAGATCGTCAGAGAAAGTCAGTATATTTGCATATATCCAGATTCAATATTTGCACATGTAGGAAGGCTGGTGAAGAGTAAAGCTTCCACTAAAGAGATTCAACTATAGATAAAGAAAAGAGAGAGAGAGAGAGAGAGAAGGGGGGAAGGTAAAACGAACTGGTAGATTAAGAAAGAGAATGCGATAAAGGCGAGTATAAAGGACAGACGTGGATTAAAACCGTTTGAGTGGAAGAGATATATAGGAAGAGGAGGAGGAAGGTAGGGAGACACAGAGAGAGGAAATGAGAGAGGAAGTGAGAGAGAGAGAGAGAGAGAGAGAGAGAGAGAGAGAGAGAGAGAGAGAGAGAGATAGATAGAGAGAGAGAGAGAGAGAGAGAGAGAAGGAAGGAAACAGAGAGAAAGAAACGCAGATGGTAATAGACAGAAGAGGCTGGGCTTTAGGGAACATTGAAAAAATACAAATTTTAGTGATGCAAGTTGCCCTTTTCAGGCATTATTTGTATGGTCACAACAAACATCTATGCAATATTTCACATCGTTTCATGGCCATTTACCCTGCAACATCGCCATCGACTTTTCGTCAAATTATACACCACTGACAGCAATGAGATATAATTTTTTGGTTGTCAGGATAATAATCAAGTATAAATGGTTTTTATAATCTTTGGCTGTGGAGATTGTATAATCAAATGTAAATGGGTTATATCAGTCATCAACTATTTAATTTTAAACTATTACAAGTTATAAGTGGAATCTTTCTTGGTGAGGAACTTGGGCATCACTTTCCTGGAAAATATTCTTTGTCTGATATATCCGTTTCTTGTCTTCTGTCCAGTCACTTCAGTGCAGCTTCACTCATCAATTTTATCCCTCTCGTGAGTGTTGTTTGGCCACTAGAGCACCTCCAGTGGAGTCTCAATAATTTTCAGAGCCTGTTGATCTGATAGAGAAGCAGTGACCTGAGGCTCAGTTTTGAGTTCAGTCTTCCAGTCAATCATGGAATGATAGTTCTTTGCTTGCCACATTACTTTGGGAATCACTGCTTTTCTTGAGTTGACAATAGGAGCCACATTGTCATTCTCTTCATTTTCACTGTCATCCTCATCATCAGTGTTGATTAGCAAGTCCTAGTCAACAGCATCAGCAGAATCATCTCCATCCTCATCACAGCTTCAGTAATTTCTTCTGTCTGCTGATTCTCTTCTCTATTTTTTCTTATTATTGAAACAGCTTTGATGTTTCACCACTATCTTTGGACTCCATTTCTTGTTCTTCTCATTCTTTGTCATTACACGAGTGGAGGTCTTCTTACCATTAAAATACAGTGATGTAATATTTTCCAAGTTTGCTAGCTCATTTTCTTTCCTCTCAATTCGGTATTTGTGTCTGGCATCTTGTAACTTCTGTGGCCCAATAAATTTACTTTTGTCGTTCTTGGTGATAATGCCATAGTCCATTAAGGTGGCGGTAGCAGTGGCAGCTCCAGCATAATCACTGGTCAAGTATCGGTCACATATGGCCGCCAGTGTGGGGAGTCTTGTTCTGTTCTGCTGTGAGCTGCTGGCAGTCTGACCACTCAAGACATAGTCAGCATCAGTATCGACAGAAGGGCTATTTCTGGCATCATGTGAGTTATCGTCAGAATCAGAAACTTCTCCAGCTGCCGGTTCATCCTTTCTTTCCTCCAGCTGTGTCCTGGTTCTGGCTGCATCTCCTCATATCGAACAACTCGTTCTTTTCTTCCTGAAATGTAGCTGTTTTGGAGACTTTTTTGTTCTTATTAAATTCTATTCCTCTACTCTACAATGTTCTAAATCTTTCCACAAGAATTTTCTGGTTGAAAATACGAACAGTCTTTCTGTCTCCACTTGATTTCTGCCATAGTCCAGAACAATCCATAGCTACTATCTTGATAATCACTGAAGCATCAGTAAACTTTCCTTCGTCACATTGATATCGCCAGCAGTTCCTTAACATATCATCTCTGAACGGAAGTTTGTTCACTGGAAGAACACTGGCATGGTCAAACAATGCATGTTCTGTGGCTCTCCTCGTTAACATTGTAACCATGTCTCTTTTCAGAGTATATGAAAAGAGAGAAAGTTAGTTGATGTTTATAAATACTGCAGAGTACAGAGATACAGTACGTAAAACGCTGAGCTGAGCTGCTCAGTAATACAGACATAGTCCAAAATTTCAGTCCCAAAGGCTGAACCTCAATTAATCAACTTCATATTGAGCACTGAATCAAAGACGTATATAAGGCACAATGACTGAAGAGTGCAACTTTGACCAAAATCTCAGTGCTCCCTACTGGGCTTATTGACAACAGGGATACCTTTCTGGGGTGATTGAGGTAGATGTGGCTGGGCTTAAGGGATACTGGGATACCTTTTTAAGTGATATTGGGATACTATTTTAAGGTACACTGGAATGCCTTTTTAAGGGATACGGGGATACCTTTTTAAGGGATACTGGGATACCTTTGTAAGATACTGTGATACCTTTTAAAGGGATACTGGGTTACCTTTCTGGGATCAACCAGCGACACCGGTTTTCAAAGCATACAAGAGGCAGCAAAACTAGAGTATTTTAGGTCGAATTTCAGATATACAGAAGCTGGGAAGATCGACCATAATCCCCGAGTGGCGTGGGAATGGTGTTTACCTCGTTATATTACCTTATTGTTCTGAGCTCCACCCCAGGACCACTAGTGTGTACTCACCTAGTTGTAATTGCAGGAGTCGAGTCACAGCTCCCGGCCCCGCCTCTTCACTGGCCGCTACTAGGAGCTTGTGTGTGTGTGTGTGTGTGTGTGTGTGTGTGTTTTAGAGCAACAGCTGATCTAATATATATATATATATATATATATATATATATATATATATATATATATATATATATATATATATATATATATATATATATATATATATATATATATGTACCATCTGAGGGTCGATAAGTCACAGACATCTAAGGTCATTAGCATTTTTCAAAGTTTACTGCTGCCATCTCTGTCTTTCAGTGGTGGGTAATTACCAGTATCAGAGTCGACCAGCAGCTCGTTTAATAGGTCACAAAGTCGTCTTAAGCGGCCAGCAAGTTTTACAGGTCACGCGAGGTCATGTCTTGTGCGTTGTCGCGTAGGATGTTGGTGAGGGAGGCGAGTCAGGGAGGTGACAGGTCAAGCCAGGTCATGTTATGTGAAGGTGAAGCTAAGGGAGAGAACCCTTCAGGTCAATATATGGATTATAAGGGGAGAGAAAACGTTGGGTTATACAGTGTGGATAAAGTTGATGCTGACGTGAAGGTTAAGGTGATCAATGAAGCTGTTGAGGGAGGGAGGGAGGGAGAGAAGATAGGAATGGAGAAAAATATGAGAGGAGGGGAAAATGAGTGAAAGATGGAGATGAAAATAAGAAGAAAACATGGAAAACAAGAGGAATGAGCAGAGGGAAGGATGCAACAAGGAAGTAATGACAGAAGAAATATAATCCAAATGTAATGTAAATAATCTAGCTCTAATCCAGATGTAATAAAGATAATCCAGAACTAATCCGGATCTTGTCCTCAACAACACAGTGAACGAGGAGCCTTAAAATTATTTATCCTTGAATGACCACCAATAAACTCACCCAGGAAGCTCACACACACACACACACACACACACACACACACACACACACACACACACACACACACACACACACACATACACACACACACACACACACACACACACACACACACACATAAACCACATGGAACAGGGAGAGAGACAGTGAACTAGTAGCAACCAATAAACAAGCGAGGATCCAGGAGCTATAACTCGCCCCCTCCAAGCACAATCAGATAAGTACACACAGAAAGGCAACACGAGGGGGTCACATTCTTGGGCGAAACACTTCGACTCCAACCTGAGACCCAACACACACATTGTAAAGTCAGTTCGCGAGTGCGGGTCAAATCCTATCGAAGTCACGCCCCTGTGTCTCCCCCCCCCCCAGATGCTACCCTGCACAACTCTCTAAGCTCACCCAGTAAGCTTCGTGGTCATGGTCTTTCTACCACCAACGCATCTCAACATACGTAATAGCAAAAAAAAAAAAAATTAGTGCGCTACGAGTGTTGTGCCGAGCTGTCGCATAGAAATTTTATGTTATGAATCGTGAACCATATTGTTGTAAAAGGAGTCGAAGGCTCTTGAAGACTATATAAGACTCTTTAAGAATCTTTAAAGCTCTTTAAGACTCTTTAAGACTATGCAAGACTCTTTAAGAATCTTTAAAGCTCTTTAAGACTCTTTAACAATCTTAAAAGCTTTTTAAGACAGTTTAAGACTATGTAAGACTCTTTAAGAATCTTTAAAGCTCTTTAAGACTCTTTAAGACTATGCAAGACTCTTTAAGAATCTTTAAAGCTCTTTAAGACTCTTTAACAATCTTAAAAGCTCTTTAAGACAGTTTAAGACTATGTAAGACTCTTTAAAAATCTTCAAAGCTTTCTAAAACTTTTAAAACTCTTGAAGACTCCTTTAGACAAAAATGATTTACATAAGAAATGGGTTTTATAGAGAGCAGTTTATACAACAGATATTCCATCTCAGGAGTTTACTGGAATTTATAGAATTAAAATTTGCCGTCTGACAAATAAAAATATATAGATATTAGAAGAGATACACAAACATGAAAATATTAGGTGTGTTTAGAGAGAAAGAGAGAGAGAGAGAGAGAGAGAGAATGGATAATAGGGTAATGGGGCGTATAGAATGGGGCACACATTAGAACGACCCCCTCCCCCCTCTCAAAAAAAAATAAAAGGCCAGACTGGAAATTATAATTGAATTTAAGTGAGCGTCAGTCACCATATAATTCTGGTCAGTGTTGACTTTGATGGTTCCAGTGTTTAGATCAAAAAAAAAAAATTGCTGAAATTTTTGGATTTAAACATCATTCTCTCTCACACACACACACACACACACACACACACACACACACACACACACACACACACACGCACACACACACACACACACACACACACACACACACACACACACACACACACAGATAGGGAGAGATAGGGTCTAGTAGCAACCGGTGAAGAGGCGGGGCCAGGAGCTAGGACTCGACCCCTGCAACCACAAATAGGTGAGTACACACACACACACACTCGTGGAGGAGTCACGCGGTTTGAGCTCGTGTTTTGGTGGTAATTTCTGACTGTGCCTTAATGAATAGAGTGTGGGATATAGGTGTGTGCACGCATAAGAGTGCATATAATCACTTAAGCCCCGAAAAAAAGGAAATGTAAGTGAGCACAGAAAAGAAAACAAAGGAAATAGTGACTAAGTGTTTAGTGGGGGCCGTTGGAAGGAAGGTGAACGGTTGTGTCAGGCCTAAATATTGTTGCCATAATAACGCAGTGGGGTATTTGAAGAATAAGTGCGATTCAAGACCAGGGAGATAAGAGATATGTATAGATGTGTTAGTAAATACAGTGAGTGAGTGAAAAAAATAGAAGAGCTAGAGACTATAGTGCATACAGGAAGTTAGTGGAAAAATTACCGAGAAGCATCAAACATCTTCAACTTCTGGGACAGGACAGACCCGCAACGTTACTCCACTGCCAGCCGCAAGTAATATTCACCTAATTTGAATTGCATGGGGTCAATAGTACCTGTCTCTAGCTGGAATTGGGGGTCACTCTCCTCGAGCTATCAGAATTAGAATAAGCAGCATTTACTGGCATTTAATAGAATTTAGAGGTAGCAGCATATAGGCGAAGCCTAGTGTATTTATTTTTTAACGTAATTTTAAACGCATAAGAGTACAGTGCGAACCAAGAGATCGGGTACATATGCAATACACATGTAGTACATACGTGGGAAATAAGGACTGTTTACATAAACATATGCACACACACTAGGTGAGAACAGGCTCTGCTGTTAGGCACTTGAATAGCTGTAGCACACACACACACACACACACACACACACACACGTAATCAGGCTAAGGAAGGAAGGAGGAGAGACAACAAGAAATGACCGTGAAGTATGTGAGGAACTCAATAAGAGATTCAAAGAAGTGTTCACAGAGGAAACAGAAGGGGCTCCAGAAAGACGGAGAGGTGGGGTACACCACCATGTGCTGGACACAGTGCACACAACCGAGGAAGAAGTGAAGAGGCTTCTGAGTGAGCTAGATACCTCAAAGGCAATGGGGCCAGATAACATCTCCCCATGGGTATTGAGAGAGGGAGCAGAGGCGCTATGTGTACCCCTAACAACAATATTCAATACATCTATCGAAACAGGGAGATTGCCTGAGGCATGGAAGACAGCAAATGTAGTCCCAATCTTTAAAAAAAGGAGACAGACATGAAGCATTAAACTACAGACCAGTGTCACTGATATGTATAGTATGCAAAATCAGGGAGAAGATTATCAGGAGAAGAGTGGTGGAACACCTAGAAAGGAATGATCTCATCAACAGCAGCCAACATGGTTTCAGGGACGGGAAATCCTGTGTCACAAAGCTACTGGAGTTCTATGACATGGTGACAGCAGTAAGACAAGAGAGAGAGGGGTTGGTGGACTGCATATTCTTGGACTGCAAGAAGGCGTTTGACACAGTTCCACACAAGAGATTGGTGCAAAAACAGGAGGACCAAGCAGGGATAACAGGGAAGGCACTACAATGGATCAGGGAATACTTGTCAGGAAGACAGCAGCGAGTCATGGTACGTGGCGAGGTGTCAGAGTGGGCACCTGTGACCAGCGGGGTCCCACAGGGGTCAGTCCTAGGACCAGTGCTGTTTCTGGTATTTGTGAACGACATGACGGGAGGAATAGACTCTGAGGTGTCCCTATTTGCAGATGACATGAAGTTGATGAGAAGAATTCACTCGATCGAAGACCAGGCAGAACTACAAAGGGATCTGGACAGGCTGCAGACCTGGTCCAGCAATTGGCTCCTGGAGTTCAATCCCACCAAGTGTAAAGTCATGAAGATTGGGGAAGGGCAAAGAAGACCGCAGACGGAGTACAGTCTAGGGGGCCAGAGACTACAAACCTCACTCAAGGAAAAAGATCTTGGGGTGAGTATAACACCAGGCACATCTCCTGAAGCGCACATCAACCAAATAACTGCTGCAGCATATGGGCGCCTGGCAAACCTCAGAACAGCATTCTGGAGGACAGGAGAGATAGGGGGGACATGATAACGACATACAAAATACTGAGAGGAATTGACAAGGTGGACAAAGACAGGATGTTCCAGAGATTGGACACAGTAACAAGGGGACACAGTTGGAAGCTGAAGACACAGATGAAGCACAGGGATGTTAGGAAGTATTTCTTCAGCCACAGAGTAGTCAGTAAGTGTAATAGTTTGGGAAGCGATGTAGTGGAGGCAGGATCCATACATAGCTTTAACCAGAAGTATGATAAAGCTCACGACTCAGGGAGAGTGACCTAGTAGCGATCAGTGAAGAGGCGGGGCCAGGAGCTCGGACTCGACCCCCGCAACCTCAACTAGGTGAGTACAACTAGGTGAGTACACACACACACACACACACACACACACACACACACACACACACACATGCAAGCATATACAACAGGC
>NC_091345.1:18470356-18540688 GCF_038502225.1 Cherax quadricarinatus
GAGTTTTGAGACTCTCTGACCGCGGGTTCTACCCCCGCCCGTGGTATGGAATGTTCTCTTACTGAGACACAGTGATTGTGAATGTTCTCTCACTGAGACACAGTGATTGTGAATGTTCTCTCACTGAGACACAGTGATTGTGAATGTTCTCTCACTGAGACAGTGATTGTGAATGTTCTCTCACTGAGACACAGTGATTGTGAATGTTCTCTCACTGGGACACAGTGATTGCAAATGTTCTCTCACTGGGACACAGTGATTGTGAATGTTCTCTCACTGAGACACAGTGATTGTGAATGTTCTCTCACTGAGACACAGTGATTGTGAATGTTCTCTCACTGAGACACAGTGATTGTGAATGTTCTCTCACTGGGGCACAGTGATTGTGAATGTTCTCTCACTGAGACACAGTGATTGTGAATGTTCTCTCACTGGGACACAGTGATTGTGAATGTTCTCTCACTGGGACACAGTGATTGTAAATGTTCTCTCACTGGGACACAGTGATTGTAAATGTTCTCTCACTGGGACACAGTGATTGTGAATGTTCTCTCACTGAGACACAGTGATTGTGAATGTTCTCTCACTGAGACACAGTGATTGTGAATGTTCTCTCACTGGGACACAGTGATTGTGAATGTTCTCTCACTGAGACACAGTGATTGTGAATGTTCTCTCACTGAGACACAGTGATTGTGAATGTTCTCTCACTGAGACACAGTGATTGTGAATGTTCTCTCACTGAGACACAGTGATTGTGAATGTTCTCTCACTGAGACACAGTGATTGTGAATGTTCTCTCACTGAGACACAGTGATTGTGAATGTTCTCTCACTGAGACACAGTGATTGTGAATGTTCTCTAACTGAGACACAGTGATTGTGAATGTTCTCTCACTGAGACACAGTGATTGTGAATGTTCTCTCACTGAGACACAGTGATTGTGAATGTTCTCTCACTGAGACAGTGATTGTGAATGTTCTCTCACTGAGACACAGTGATTGTGAATGTTCTCTCACTGAGACACAGTGATTGTGAATGTTCTCTCACTGAGACACAGTGATTGTGAATGTTCTCTCACTGAGACACAGTGATTGTGAATGTTCTCTCACTGAGACACAGTGATTGTGAATGTTCTCTCACTGAGACACAGTGATTGTGAATGTTCTCTCACTGAGACACAGTGATTGTGAATGTTCTCTCACTGAGACACAGTGATTGTGAATGTTCTCTCACTGAGACACAGTGATTGTGAATGTTCTCTCACTGAGACACAGTGATTGTGAATGTTCTCTCACTGAGACACAGTGATTGTGAATGTTCTCTCACTGAGACGCAGTGATTGTGAATGTTCTCTCACTGAGACACAGTGATTGTGAATGTTCTCTCACTGAGACACAGTGATTGTGAATGTTCTCTCACTGAGACACAGTGATTGTGAATGTTCTCTCACTGAGACACAGTGATTGTGAATGTTCTCTCACTGAGACACAGTGATTGTGAATGTTCTCTCACTGAGACGCAGTGATTGTGAATGTTCTCTCACTGAGACACAGTGATTGTGAATGTTCTCTCACTGAGACACAGTGATTGTGAATGTTCTCTCGCTGAGACACAGTGATTGTGAATGTTCTCTCACTGGGACACAGTGATTGTGAATGTTCTCTCACTGAGACACAGTGATTGTGAATGTTCTCTCACTGAGACACAGTGAGGTATAGAGGATAGGAAAAAACTTATTATTATAGAGTATAACTTCTATGTAACATCACTGCAATAACCAGTGTACAATAACCAGTGTACAATAACCAGTGTACAATAACCAGTGTACAATAACCAGTGTACAATAACCAGTGTACAATAACCAGTGTACAATAACCAGTGTACAATAACCAGTGTACAATAACGAGTGTACAATAACCAGTGTACAATAACGAGTGTACAATAACCAGTGTACAATAACCAGTGTACAATAACCAGTGTACAATAACCAGTGTACAATAACCAGTGTACAATAACCAGTGTACAATAACCAGTGTACAATAACCAGTGTACAATAACCAGTGTACAATAACCAGTGTGCAATAACCAGTGTACAATAACGAGTGTACAATAACCAGTGTACAATAACGAGTGCACAATAACGATTGCACAATAACGAGTGCGCAATAACGAGTGTACAATAACGAGTGTACAATAACCAGTGTACAATAACCAGTGTACAATAACGAGTGCGCAATAACGAGTGTACAATAACGAGTGTACAATAACGAGTGTACAATAACGAGTGTACAATAACGAGTGTACAATAACGAGTGTACAATAACGAGTGTACAATAACCAGTGTACAATAACCAGTGTACAATAACGAGTGTACAATAACGAGTGTACAATAACGAGTGTACAATAACGAGTGTACAATAACGAGTGTACAATAACGAGTGTACAATAACGAGTGTACAATAACCAGTGTACAATAACGAGTGTACAATAACGAGTGTACAATAACGAGTGTACAATAACGAGTGTACAATAACCAGTGTACAATAACGAGTGTACAATAACGAGTGTACAATAACCAGTGTACAATAACCAGTGTACAATAACCAGTGTACAATAACCAGTGTACAATAACCAGTGTACAATAACCAGTGTACAATAACGAGTGTACAATAACGAGTGTACAATAACCAGTGTACAATAACCAGTGTACAATAACGAGTGTACAATAACGAGTGTACAATAACCAGTGTACAATAACCAGTGTACAATAACCAGTGTACAATAACCAGTGTACAATAACCAGTGTACAATAACGAGTGTACAATAACCAGTGTACAATAACGAGTGTACAATAACCAGTGTACAATAACGAGTGTACAATAACCAGTGTACAATAACCAGTGTACAATAACCAGTGTACAATAACCAGTGTACAATAACCAGTGTACAATAACGAGTGTACAATAACCAGTGTACAATAATGAGTGTACAATAACCAGTGTACAATAACGAGTGTACAATAACCAGTGTACAATAACCAGTGTACAATAACCAGTGTACAATAACCAGTGTACAATAACCAGTGTACAATAACCAGTGTACAATAACCAGTGTACAATAACCAGTGTACAATAACCAGTGTACAATAACTAGTGTACAATAACCAGTGTACAATAACGAGTGTACAATAACGAGTGTACAATAACCAGTGTACAATAACCAGTGTACAATAACCAGTGTACAATAACCAGTGTACAATAACCAGTGTACAATAACCAGTGTACAATAACCAGTGTACAATAACCAGTGTACAATAACCAGTGTACAATAACCAGTGTACAATAACCAGTGTACAATAACGAGTGTACAATAACGAGTGTAAAATAACCAGTGTACAATAACGAGTGTACAATAACCAGTGTACAATAACGAGTGTACAATAACCAGTGTACAATAACCAGTGTACAATAACGAGTGTACAATAACGAGTGTACAATAACCAGTGTACAATAACCAGTGTACAATAACGAGTGTACAATAACGAGTGTACAATAACCAGTGTACAATAACCAGTGTACAATAACGAGTGTACAATAACGAGTGTACAATAACCAGTGTACAATAACCAGTGTACAATAACCAGTGTACAATAACGAGTGTACAATAACGAGTGTACAATAACCAGTGTACAATAACCAGTGTACAATAACCAGTGTACAATAACCAGTGTACAATAACGAGTGTACAATAACCAGTGTACAATAACGAGTGCACAATAACGAGTGTACAATAACGATTGCACAATAACGAGTGTACAATAACCAGTGTACAATAACGAGTGTACAATAACGAGTGTACAATAACGAGTGTACAATAACGAGTGCACAATAACGAGTGTACAATAACGATTGCACAATAACGAGTGTACAATAACGAGTGTACAATAACCAGTGTACAATAACGAGTGTACAATAACCAGTGTACAATAACCAGTGTACAATAACCAGTGTACAATAACCAGTGTACAATAACCAGTGTACAATAACCAGTGTACAATAACCAGTGTACAATAACCAGTGTACAATAACGAGTGCGCAATAACGAGTGTACAATAACTAGTGTACAATAACCAGTGTACAATAACCAGTGTACAATAACCAGTGTACAATAACCAGTGTACAATAACCAGTGTACAATAACCAGTGTACAATAACCAGTGTACAATAACCAGTGTACAATAACCAGTGTACAATAACGAGTGCGCAATAACGAGTGTACAATAACCAGTGTACAATAACCAGTGTACAATAACCAGTGTACAATAACCAGTGTACAATAACCAGTGTACAATAACCAGTGTACAATAACCAGTGTACAATAACGATTGCACAATAACGAGTGTACAATAACGAGTGTACAATAACCAGTGTACAATAACGAGTGTACAATAACCAGTGTACAATAACCAGTGTACAATAACCAGTGTACAATAACCAGTGTACAATAACCAGTGTACAATAACCAGTGTACAATAACCAGTGTACAATAACGAGTGCGCAATAACGAGTGTACAATAACCAGTGTACAATAACCAGTGTACAATAACCAGTGTACAATAACCAGTGTACAATAACCAGTGTACAATAACCAGTGTACAATAACCAGTGTACAATAACCAGTGTACAATAACGAGTGCGCAATAACGAGTGTACAATAACCAGTGTACAATAACCAGTGTACAATAACCAGTGTACAATAACCAGTGTACAATAACCAGTGTACAATAACCAGTGTACAATAACGATTGCACAATAACGAGTGTACAATAACGAGTGTACAATAACCAGTGTACAATAACCAGTGTACAATAACGAGTGTACAATAACGAGTGTACAATAACCAGTGTACAATAACGAGTGTACAATAACGAGTGTACAATAACTAGTGTACAATAACCAGTGTACAATAACCAGTGTACAATAACGAGTGTACAATAACAAGTGTACAATAACGAGTGTACAATAACAAGTGTACAATAACCAGTGTACAATAACGAGTGTACAATAACGATTGCACAATAACAAGTGCGCAATAACGAGTGTACAATAACGAGTGTACAATAACGAGTGTACAATAACGAGTGTACAATACCTACAAGCAGATGAGGTACATGAATAACAGTTAGATATCTTTATTTCCGAAACGTTTCGCGCACACAGTAGACTTCTTCAGTCGAATCCAAAGGCGACTAAATATGGAGGGACAGTGGAGAGGTACAGTTGATGTGATCACTCCCTTCAACATCTGCTTAATCAGTGTCGTCTAGATAGGAATGAGTGACCTGGCTGTATACTGCGTCCCATACTGCGTCCCATACTGCATCCCATACTGCGTCCCATACTGCGCCCCATACTGCGTCCCATACTACCCTCAGTCTGCCTCATTTGTGGTGGCTGGAGGCAGTGTAAACAGTGCTCGTGTGGACTCTTCCAGGCCAGACTGTAAACACCACGGGGTGGGAGAGGTCACTGGTGTTGTTGTTGAGGTGTTATATGAGAGAGAACTCAGTGGTGTTGTATGTATGTATAACGTTGGCCAAGACCGGAGTCCTGGCACGGGTCTTAATGTGATAAATGGTTTAAAAAACCGACAAGTTGAAGATTGTAATAAAGTTGGTAGAATTACCGACAATATGTAAAGTAAAAGGACACAAGTGCAACTAATGTGACATTTATTGTAGCAACGTTTCGCTCTCCAGGAGCTTTATCAAGCCATTACAAACAATACATGGACACAGAGGGTATATAAAGGCTCAGAGTGAGGTGAATACTAGTGAGGTATCGTTTCGATGTTCACTAGTGGTAGTAGTAGTAGTAGTAGTAGTGGTGGTAGTGACAAAAGCAATTAATTCGTACATGAGTAAAAGGATATAAAAGCTATTACTTGGGTAACATAAAAATAGGTTGGACAAATATAAACTGGAATGAGGCAGGTTGTTTCAGTGTTCACTCTCTGTGCTTGTGTAGTATAACAGGAGAGACTATGTGATGGCAGGGTTTACTGTTTTCAGGAGGATTCTTGCTAAGACTTCGGAGATGGTGAAGCTGCCGTTGTTTTGTTTAATTGTATTCGAAACAGCGATCAGTGCTGATTCAAGGCACTTGCGTGTGCGGAAATTAGTTTCTTTTATCACTAATTGGGCGTCTCTGAATTTCATAAGATGATTGGTGGAATTTCGGTGTTGTACACAGGCGTTGTTTAAGTTGTCGTTCCTACATGCGTATATGTGTTCATTGAGGCGGGTGTCGAGGTTTCTTGCTGTTTCACCTACGTAGATCTTGTCACAGCCTCCACAGGGTATAGTGTAAACTCCTGCATTGACTGGTTCGTGGTGCTTGGGTTTTGTCCTGGTTAGATCCTTTATTGAAGTGGTAGAAGCGATGGCGACTCTGGTGTTAGCTTGTGAAAGTACTTTTGAGACGTTTAGTGCAACCTGGCTGTTGGGAAGAATTATAACTTTGTTGGGAGTGGTGTTGATGCGTGGAGAATTGATGATCTGAAGAGCTCTTTTCTTGCAGTCTTTGATGAAAAAAGAAGGAAATTGTAACTCAGTGAATGTTTGGTGAATGTAAGTACATTCCTCGTCAAGAAACTCAGGACTACAAATTCGGTATGCTCTTAGGAAAAACCCGATGATGATGCCTCTTTTGGTCTTGGTATCTTGACTGGAATAGAAGTGTGTGAGATCATTTTTATTGGTGGGTTTCCGATAAACTTGAAATCTTAGGTTGTTGTCTACTTTGTGAATGAGGACGTCGAGGAAAGGTAGCTTGTCATTGGACTCTTCTTCTAGTGTAAACTGAATCGCTGGTTCAACTGCGTTGAGCCTTGCCTGAAGATCCCGTACATCAAAACGTTTTGGAGTTATTACGAGGACATCGTCCACGTAACGTAACCAAGTGACGCTTGAAGGGATGATGTTGGCGAAGTGTTCGGACTCTAGGTGTTCCATGTATAAGTTGGCTAGGACGGCACTTATTGGGGACCCCATTCCCATGCCGTAGGTTTGTTTGTAGAGCTTGTTATTGAAGGAAAAACAGTTGAAGTTAACACAGAGTTCAATCAAGTCAACAAAATCTCCGTTTATATTTGTCCAACCTATTTTTATGTTACCCAAGTAATAGCTTTTATATCCTTTTACTCATGTACGAATTAATTGCTTTTGTCACTACCACCACTACTACTACTACTACTACTACCACTAGTGAACATCGAAACGATACCTCACTAGTATTCACCTCACTCTGAGCCTTTATATACCCTCTGTGTCCATGTATTGTTTGTAATGGCTTGATAAAGCTCCTGGAGAGCGAAACGTTGCTACAATAAATGTCACATTAGTTGCACTTGTGTCCTTTTACCTTACAAGTTGAAGATTGAGACATGCAACATATGGGAATCTTTATTGAGAAAACGTTTCGCCATACAGTGGCTTTATCAGTCCAATACAAAGCAGAAAGGTGTAAGGAGAGGAGGAGTGTGAGGTAATCAGTCCCTCAGCCTTTCTGCTTTGTATTGGACTGATGAAGCCACTGTGTAGCGAAACGTTTCCTCAGTACGGGTCTTAATCTTGCGATGACCCGTCACTGGCTCCCGGAAGAAGTAATCAGTGGTGTTGTTGAGGTGTTATACGAGGGAGAAGTCGGTGGTGTTGTTGTTGATAAAGTGTGATGGGGTGACACGTCTCTAAGAGAGTGATTCATCTCTGTATTAGACTGATAAAGACTGCAACACAGGCGGAACGGATCATCAATAAAGATTCCTAGTGTTACACCTGTGACTTGTCAACATTCCATTTATCACTTGGTGTTGCATGGGAGTAAAGCATCACGAAAAACTACATTTTGTGAACGTCAGTTAAAAGAAATAAGATTAACATGAAAGTCAGAAATAAACATGTTACAAGGTCAGTGACTATTCCAAAGGAATACAGCAGCAAAGGCAAGTAAAGGAGCTCTACAGCCTCTGGGTAAGTCCCTGGACGAGGTAGGAGCTACATAACACTGCTCTCCCTACGGCATTTTCTGACCTGCAACACAGCTGTACACAACTTTACCAGCTCAAGACAGGTCTTTACCAGCTTAGGGCAGGTCCTTACCAGCTCAATGCAGGTCCTTACCAGCTCTAAGCAGGTTCCTGCCAGCTTCAAGAACATTTCTCTCGTCTCCACTAAAGACTTCACCCTTTCCAGGCAGACACTGAGTGAAGCTTAGAATAAAACGATGTTCTCATCTGTGCTCAGAGATTATTATCACCCACATCAAGACAGAACATAAATTGCATATTACGCATATCAGTTAGAAATATTAAAAGAAGGTGGGCAGGGGCCCAAGACTATTCAACTGCCTCCCAGCATATATCAGGGGGATTTTGATGAATAATTTGAAAAACCGACAAGTTGAAGAACTGAGACACTTATGCAACATATGGGAATCTTTACTGAAGAAGCGTTTCGCCACACAGCGGCTTCATCAGTCCAATACAAAGGAGAATGGTGAAGAACAGGAGGAGTTTGAAGCAATCATTCCCTCAGCCTTCAGTCGAGAGAGAGATGTGTTTGAAACGTTCAGGCCAGTCCGTTGGATAGAGCTTGGGCAGCCATATCAATGTCCGAAAAGTGATTTTGATCATGGAGGAGGCGTTGGGAATCTTGGTAATGGTGTCCGCCGAAGTCCAGTTATTCTGTTCTCCGATGGAAGTCTTCAGTTCTTCGTTGGAGAGGACAGTGATGATCTTGTCAAGTCGTTTAACGGAAGCAGAAAGTTCGCCTTCAAGAATGGAGAATATATGATGAAATTACGATCTTTTAGGACCTTGATAGCGGTGTATGACAGGAACCTAAAATCGGTACCCGACCAGCCGGGCTGTGGTTCATACGTTGGTTTACGTGCGGCAGCAGTAACAAGCTGGTTGGTCAGGCCCTGATCTACCGCGAGGTCTGGTTATGGACCAGACTGCGGGGACGTTGACCCGGAACACCCTCCAGGTATATCCAGGTATACCTTCCATAGCGTTCTTGCCAAGGACAATAATTCACACGTCGAGGGATTTATGGAGAGACCTAGACTCTCTCTTCGCTCTGTGATAATTCTGATGTCCTCTAGTAGTAACTCTGATGCCTGCTAGAGTGGCATTACCCAAGAACCACATCTTGAACTCACTGGACAGGTGATCTTTTTGATGGCTAGAGAGAAAATGAGAGGGACAAGAGAATTACCCTGCCGGACACCTTCACCTGAGTCTATTTCGTGCTCACCAAAGAAATATTTCGAGTAACTGTTGCAGTGTGAGTGGATAAGTGGATAAAAAGAAATGAAACTGTCATGAACAGCTCTGACTGCAGCATCCCTTTTGATTGAATTAAAGTCATTTTCGAAGCCCAATTTGATCAGGGATTTCTGGCACGTGAGGTTAATGATGGTTGTAGATGTTGCGTGTGAGGTTCATGTAGGGGTTGCGTGTGAGGTTTATGCAAGTGTTGCGTGTGTGGTTTATGCAGGTTTGCGTGGGTTGCTGCTTCACTGACGCAGGTCAACTAATCTCAGATATTAACTACATCACCAGTGACTATTACCATTGTTGCCCTGGCAACAAGGCAGCGTAGAGAGTTGTTGACACTCCATCCTTCATAGTGCACAGTGATGTACCAGAGACCGGGTAACCAGGTCTCTGGTACATCAGTGTTGACAGTTCAAGCAGGAGACTCTGAAGGACCTCCACCTGCAGAGCTCAGTATTTAATGTGTTATGGTCTTAATCCCATTACAACTCCCTCAGATCCAGGAGTAGGACATTGTACTATGTTCTAAGAATGGTAATGATTTGACTGCAGGGGCATTATCATGAGGGTTACTTCATTGTTAGGTGCTATGGATGGGTATTTGTCCTGCAGGGCATCGGTTGTGGTGAGGTGCTAGGGGTATAAATGTTTCGTTGTAGGTGATTACTCTGATTGTTCCTGCAGTATTACCTTCCTCTTTTTTTTCGTTTTTGCCGAGTCCAGGTACCCAGACGTTTTTTATATATGTTTGTCCGGTTACAAAGATTTTCCTACCCCTGCAGCCTTTCCCTTGGCTAGGTTTGTCTGATCACTCAGGTTATTGTTGTAGGTGACCGACTGACCCACATATCCATCACAGTCTGGTTGATCTATTACTTGGAGGAGGTACTTGTCAAGTTTCCTGGGGACTTGGTCCACAAGTACCTTCCAGGTATATATACTATCAAGTATCTCCTCCGCTCCAGTAACTACATATTTAAGACCTTGAGGCTTCCCAAGTACTAGTGTAAACTGACCCGAGTAGTTGTAGTGCTATCAACTGAAGTAACCAGTTCTGTTACTATCAACTGAAGTAGCCAGTTCTATTACTATCAACTGAAGTAACCAGTTCTGTTACTATCAACTGAAGTAGCCAGTTCTATTACTATCAACTGAAGTAGCCAGTTCTATTACTATCAACTGAAGTAACCAGTTCTGTTACTATCAACTGAAGTAGCCAGTTCTGTTACTATCAACTGAAGTAGCCAGTTCTATTACCATCAACTGAAGTAACCAGTTCTGTTACTATCAACTGAAGTAGCCAGTTCTATTACTATCAACTGAAGTAGCCAGTTCTATTACTATCAACTGAAGTAACCAGTTCTGTTACTGTCAACTGAAGTAGCCAGTTCTGTTACTATCAACTGAAGTAGCCAGTTCTATTACTATCAACTGAAGTAGCCAGTTCTGTTACTATCAACTGAAGTAGCCAATTCTATTACCATCAACTGAAGTAACCACTTCTGTTACTATCAACTGAAGTAGCCAGTTCTGTTACTATCAACTGAAGTAGCCAGTTCTATTACTATCAACTGAAGTAGCCAGTTCTGTTACTATCAACTGAAGTAGCCAGTTCTATTACCATCAACTGAAGTAACCAGTTCTGTTACTATCAACTGAAGTAGCCAGTTCTATTACTATCAACTGAAGTAGCCAGTTATATTAATATCAACTGAAGTAGCCAGTTCTATTACTATCAACTGAAGTAACCAGTTCTGTTACTGTCAACTGAAGTAGCCAGTTCTATTACTATCAGCTGAAGTAACCAGTTCTGTTACTATCAACTGAAGTAGCCAGTTCTATTACTATCAACTGAAGTAGCCAGTTCTATTACTATCAACTGAAGTAGCCAGTTCTATTACTATCAACTGAAGTAGCCAGTTCTATTACTATCAACTGAAGTAGCCAGTTCTATTACTATCAACTGAAGTAGCCAGTTCTGTTACTATCAACTGAAGCAGCCAGTTCTGTTACTATCAGCTGAAGTAGCTAGTTCTGTTACTATCAACTGAAGTAGCCAGTTCTATTACTATCAACTGAAGTAACCAGTTCTCTTACTATTGACTGAAGTCACCAGTTCTGTTACTATCAACTGAAGTAGCCAGTTCTATTACTATCAACTGAAGTAGCCAGTTCTATTACTATCAACTGAAGTAGCCAGTTCTATTACTATCAACTGAAGTAGCCAGTTCTATTACTATCAACTGAAGTAGCCAGTTCTATTACTATCAGCTGAAGTAGCCAGTTCTATTACTATCAACTGAAGTAACCAGTTCTATTACTATTGACTGAAGTAGCCAGTTCTATTACTATCAACTGAAGTAGCCAGTTCTATTACTATCAGCTGAAGTAGCCAGTTCTATTACTATCAACTGAAGTAACCAGTTCTATTACTATCAACTGAAGTAACCAGTTCTATTACTATTGACTGAAGTAGCCAGTTCTGTTACTATCAACTGAAGTAGCCAGTTCTATTACTATGAGCTGAAGTAGCCAGTTCTGTTACTATCAACTGAAGCAGCCAGTTCTGTTACTATCAACTGAAGTAGCCAGTTCTATTACTATCAACTGAAGTAGCCAGTTCTATTACTATCAGCTAAAATAGCCAGTTCTATTACTATCAGCTGAAGTAGCCAGTTCTATTACTATCAACTGAAGTAACCAGTTCTATTACTATTGACTGAAGTAGCCAGTTCTATTACTATTGACTGAAGTAGCCAGTTCTATTACTATCAGCTGAAGTAGCCAGTTCTGTTACTATCAGCTGAAGTAGCCAGTTCTGTTACTATCAACTGAAGTAGCCAGTTCTATTACTATTGACTGAAGTAGCCAGTTCTATTACTATCAACTGAAGTAGCCAGTTCAATTACTATCAGCTGAAGTAGCCAGTTCTGTTACTATTGACTGAAGTAGTCAGTTCTATTACTATCAGCTCAAGTAGCCAGTTCTGTTACTATTGACTAAAGTAGTCAGTTCTGTTACTATTGACTGAAGTAGCCAGTTCTATTACTATCAGCTTAAGTAGCCAGTTCTGTTACTATTGACTGAATTAGTCAGTTCTGTTACTATCAACTGAAGTAGCCAGTTCTATTACTATCAACTGAGGTAGCCAGTTCTATTACTATCAACTGAAGTAGCCAGTTCTGTTACTATCAACTGAAACAGCCAGTTCTGTTACTATTGACTGAAGTAGCCAGTTCTATTACTATTGACTGAAGTAGCCAGTTCTGTTACTATTGACTGAAGTAGCCAGTTTTGTTACTATTGACTGAAGTAGCCAGTTCTGTTACTATTGACTGAAGTAGCCAGTTCTATTACTATTGACTGAAGTAGCCAGTTCTGTTACTATTGACTGAAGTAGCCAGTTCTGTTACTATTGACTGAAGTAGCCAGTTCTGTTACTATTGACTGAAGTAGCCAGTTCTGTTACTATTGACTGAAGTAGCCAGTTCTGTTACTATTGACTGAAGTAACCAGTTCTATTACTATCAACTGAAGTAGCCAGTTCTATTACTATCAACTGAAGTAGCCAATTCTATTACTATCAACTGAAGTAGCCAGTTCTATTACTATCAACTGAAGTAGCCAGTTCTATTACTATCAGCTGAAGTAACCAGTTCTATTACTATCAACTGAAGTAGCCAGTTCTATTACTATCAACTGAAGTATCCAGTTCTGTTACTATCAACTGAAGTAGTCAGTTCTGTTACTATTCACTGAAGTAGCCAGTTCTGTTACTATCAACTGAAGTAACCAGTTCTGTTACTATCAACTGAAGTAGCCAGTTCTATTACTATCACCTGAAGTAGCCAGTTCTATTACTGTCAACCGAAGTGGCCAGTTCTGTTACTATTGACTGAAGTAGCCAGTTCTATTACTATCAGCTGAAGTAGAAATTTCTATTACTATCAACTGAAGTAGCCAGTTCTATTACTATCAACTGAAGTAGCCAGTTCTATTACTATCAACTGAAGTAGCCAGTTCTATTACTATCAACTGAAGTAGCCAGTTCTATTACTATTGACTGAAGTAGCCAGTTCTATTACTATCAGCTGAAGTAGCCAGTTCTGTTACTATCAGCTGAAGTAGCCAGTTCTGTTACTATCAACTGAAGTAGCCAGTTCTATTACTATTGACTGAAGTAGCCAGTTCTATTACTATCAACTGAAGTAGCCAGTTCAATTACTATCAGCTGAAGTAGCCAGTTCTGTTACTATTGACTGAAGTAGTCAGTTCTATTACTATCAGCTCAAGTAGCCAGTTCTGTTACTATTGACTAAAGTAGTCAGTTCTGTTACTATTGACTGAAGTAGCCAGTTCTATTACTATCAGCTTAAGTAGCCAGTTCTGTTACTATTGACTGAATTAGTCAGTTCTGTTACTATCAACTGAAGTAGCCAGTTCTATTACTATCAACTGAGGTAGCCAGTTCTATTACTATCAACTGAAGTAGCCAGTTCTGTTACTATCAACTGAAACAGCCAGTTCTGTTACTATTGACTGAAGTAGCCAGTTCTATTACTATTGACTGAAGTAGCCAGTTCTGTTACTATTGACTGAAGTAGCCAGTTTTGTTACTATTGACTGAAGTAGCCAGTTCTGTTACTATTGACTGAAGTAGCCAGTTCTATTACTATTGACTGAAGTAGCCAGTTCTGTTACTATTGACTGAAGTAGCCAGTTCTGTTACTATTGACTGAAGTACCCAGTTCTGTTACTATTGACTGAAGTAGCCAGTTCTGTTACTATTGACTGAAGTAGCCAGTTCTGTTACTATTGACTGAAGTAGCCAGTTCTGTTACTATTGACTGAAGTAGCCAGTTCTGTTACTATTGACTGAAGTAGCCAGTTCTGTTACTATTGACTGAAGTAACCAGTTCTATTACTATCAACTGAAGTAGCCAGTTCTATTACTATCAACTGAAGTAGCCAATTCTATTACTATCAACTGAAGTAGCCAGTTCTATTACTATCAACTGAAGTAGCCAGTTCTATTACTATCAGCTGAAGTAACCAGTTCTATTACTATCAACTGAAGTAGCCAGTTCTATTACTATCAACTGAAGTATCCAGTTCTGTTACTATCAACTGAAGTAGTCAGTTCTGTTACTATTCACTGAAGTAGCCAGTTCTGTTACTATCAACTGAAGTAACCAGTTCTGTTACTATCAACTGAAGTAGCCAGTTCTATTACTATCACCTGAAGTAGCCAGTTCTATTACTGTCAACCGAAGTGGCCAGTTCTGTTACTATTGACTGAAGTAGCCAGTTCTATTACTATCAGCTGAAGTAGAAATTTCTATTACTATCAACTGAAGTAGCCAGTTCTATTACTATCAACTGAAGTAGCCAGTTCTATTACTATCAACTGAAGTAGCCAGTTCTATTACTATCAACTGAAGTAGCCAGTTCTATTACTATCAACTGAAGTAGCCAGTTCTATTACTATCAACTGAAGTAACCAGTTCTATTACTATCAACTGAAGTAGCCAGTTCTATTACTATCAGCTGAAGTAGAAAGTTCTATTACTATCAACTGAAGTAGCCAGTTCTATTACTATCAACTGAAGTAGCCAGTTCTATTACTATCAACCGAAGTAGCCAGTTCTGTTACTATTGACTGAAGTAGCCAGTTCTATTACTGTCACCTGAAGTAGAAAGTTCTATTACTATCAACTGAAGTAGCCAGTTCTGTTACTATTGACTGAAGTAGCCAGTTCTATTATTATCAACTGAAGTAGCCAGTTCTACTACTATCAACTGAAGTAGCCAGTTCTGTTACTATCAACTGAAGTAGCCAGTTCTATTACTATCAACTGAAGTAGCCAGTTCTATTACTATCAACTGAAGTAGCCAGTTCTGTTACTATCAACTGAAGTAGCCAGTTCTATTACTATCAACTGAAGTAGCCAGTTCTATTACTATCAACTGAAGTAGTTAGTTCTATTACTATCAACTGAAGTAGCCAGTTCTATTACTATCAACTGAAGTAACCAGTTCTATTACTATCAACTGAAGTAGCCAGTTCTATTACTATCAGCTGAAGTAGAAAGTTCTATTACTATCAACTGAAGTAGCCAGTTCTATTACTATCAACTGAAGTAGCCAGTTCTATTACTATCAACCGAAGTAGCCAGTTCTGTTACTATTGACTGAAGTAGCCGGTTCTATTACTGTCATCTGAAGTAGAAAGTTCTATTACTATCAACTGAAGTAGCCAGTTCTGTTACTATTGACTGAAGTAGCCAGTTCTATTATTATCAACTGAAGTAGCCAGTTCTATTACTATCAACTGAAGTAGCCAGTTCTGTTACTATCAACTGAAGTAGCCAGTTCTATTACTATCAACTGAAGTAGCCAGTTCTATTACTATCAACTGAAGTAGCCAGTTCTGTTACTATCAACTGAAGTAGCCAGTTCTATTACTATCAACTGAAGTAGCCAGTTCTATTACTATCAACTGAAGTAGCCAGTTCTATTACTATCAACTGAAGTAGCCAGTTCTATTACTATCAGCTGAAGTAGCCAGTTCTATTACTATCAACTGAAGTAGCCAGTTCTATTACTATCAACTGAAGTAGCCAGTTCTATTACTATCAACTGAAGTAGCCAGTTCTATTACTATCAACTGAAGTAGCCAGTTCTATTACTATCAACTGAAGTAACCAGTTCTATTACTATCAATTGAAGTAGCCAGTTCTATTACTATTGACTGAAGTAACCAGTTCTATTAATATCAACTGAAGTAGCCAGTTCTATTACTATCAGCTGAAGTAGAAAGTTCTATTATTATCAACTGAAGTAGCCAGTTCTATTACTATCAACTGAAGTAACCAGTTCTATTACTATCAACTGAAGTAGCCAGTTCTATTACTATCAGCTGAAGTAGCCAGTTCTATTTCTATCAACTGAAGTAGTCAGTTCTGTTACTATCAACTGAAGTAGCCAGTTCTATTACTATCAACTGAAGTAGCCAGTTCTGTTACTATCAACTGAAGTAGCCAGTTCTATTATTATCAGCTGAAGTAGCCAGTTCTATTACTATCAACTGAAGTAGCCAGTTCTATTACTATCAACTGAAGTAACCAGTTCTATTACTATCAACTGAAGTAGCCAGTTCTATTACTATCAGCTGAAGTAGCCAGTTCTATTTCTATCAACTGAAGTAGTCAGTTCTGTTACTATCAACTGAAGTAGCCAGTTCTATTACTATCAACTGAAGTAGCCAGTTCTGTTACTATCAACTGAAGTAGCCAGTTCTATTACTATCAGCTGAAGTAGCCAGTTCTATTACTATCAACTGAAGTAGCCAGTTCTATTACTATCAACTGAAGTAGCCAGTTCTATTACTATCAACTGAAGTAGCCAGTTCTATTACTATCAACTGAAGTAGCCAGTTCTATTACTATCAACTGAAGTAGCCAGTTCTATTACTATCAACTGAAGTAGCCAGTTTTATTACTATCAACTGAAGTAGCCAGTTCTGTTACTATCAACTGAAGCAGCCAGTTCTGTTACTATCAGCTGAAGTAGCTAGTTCTGTTACTATCAACTGAAGTAGTCAGTTCTATTACTATCAACTGAAGTAGTCAGTTCTATTACTATCAACTGAAGTAGCCAGTTCTATTACTATCAACTGAAGTAGCCAGTTCTATTACTATCAGCTGAAGTAGCCAGTTCTATTACTATCAACTGAAGTAACCAGTTCTATTACTATCAACTGAAGTAGCCAGTTCTATTACTATCAACTGAAGTAGCCAGTTCTATTACTATCAACTGAAGTAACCGGTTCTATTACTATCAACTGAAGTAGCCAGTTCTATTACTATCAACTGAAGTAACCAGTTCTATTACTATCAACTGAAGTAGCCAGTTCTATTACTATCAACTGAAGTAACCAGTTCTATTACTATCAACTGAAGTAGCCAGTTCTATTACTATCAACTGAAGTAACCAGTTCTGTTACTATCAACTGAAGTAGCCAGTTCTATTACTATCAACTGAAGTAGCCAGTTCTGTTACTATCAACTGAAGTAACCAGTTCTATTACTATCAACTGAAGTAGCCAGTTCTATTACTATCAACTGAAGTAGCCAGTTCTATTACTATCAGCTGAAGTAGCCAGTTCTATTACTATCAACTGAAGTAACCAGTTCTATTACTATCAGCTGAAGTAACCAGTTCTATTACTATCAACTGAAGTAGCCAGTTCTATTACTATCAACTGAAGTAACCAGTTCTATTACTATCAACTGAAGTAGCCAGTTCTATTACTATCAACTGAAGTAACCAGTTCTATTACTATCAGCTGAAGTAACCAGTTCTATTACTATCAACTGAAGTAGCCAGTTCTATTACTATCAACTGAAGTAACCAGTTCTATTACTATCAACTGAAGTAGCCAGTTCTATTACTATCAACTGAAGTAACCAGTTCTATTACTATCAACTGACGTAGCCAGTTCTATTACTATCAACTGAAGTAACCAGTTCTATTACTATCATCTGAAGTAGCCAGTTCTATTACTATCAACTGAAGTAGCCAGTTCTATTACTATCAACTGAAGTAGCCAGTTCTATTACTATTGACTGAAGTAACCAGTTCTATTACTATCAACTGAAGTAGCCAGTTCTATTACTATCAACTGAAGTAACCAGTTCTATTACTATCAACTGAAGTAGCCAGTTCTATTACTATCAACTGAAGTAGCCAGTTCTATTACTATCAACTGAAGTAGGCAGTTCTATTACTATTGACTGAAGTAACCAGTTCTATTACTATCAGCTGAAGTAGCCAATTCTATTACTATCAACTGAAGTAGCCAGTTCTATTACTATCAGCTGAAATAGCCAGTTATATTACTATCAACTGAAGTAGCCAGTTCTATTACTATCAGCTGAAGTAGCCAGTTCTATTACTATTGACTGAAGTAACCAGTTCTATTGCTATCAGCTGAAGTAGCCAGTTCTATTACTATCAACTGAAGTAACCAGTTCTGTAACTATTGACTGAAGTAGCCAGTTCTGTTACTGTCACTATTCTTTGTTACATGCGCAACATATACCTCGCCTTCTAGTATGGCTTTGACAGTCCTTGGCTTAAAGACACTTGGTTATCCTCCCCAACTTGAGCCACTGTTAGTAGGAAGGGTGAAGCAAGGCTTTGCTGACAAGCAGAGGGTGGAAGACTAGCAAGAACCAAGGTTGTAGATGTACCTGAACCACTATGAGTTGAGTGTGTGTGTGTGTGTGTGTGTGTGTGTGTGTGTGTGTGTGTGTGTGTGTGTGTGTGTGTGTGTGTGTGTGTGTGAGTGCGTGCGTGTGTGTGTGTGTGTGTGTGTGTGTGTGTGTGTGTGTGTGTGTGTGTGTGTGTCTGTGTGTGTCTGTGTGTGTGTGTGTACTCACCTATTTGTGGTTGCAGGGGTCGACTCATAGCTCCTGGCCCCGCCTCTTCACTGACTGCTACTAGGTCTTCTCTCTCCCTGCTCCATGAGCTTTATCAAACCTCGTCTTAAAACTATGTATGGTTCCTGCCTCCACTACGTCACTTTCTAGGTTATTCCACTGCCTGACAACTCTATGACTGAAGAAATACTTCCTAACATCCCTTAGACTCATAGGAGTCTTCAACTTCCAATTGTGACCTGTTGTTTTTGTGTCCCATCTCTGGAACATCCTGTCTTTGTCTACCTTGTCAATTTCTCGCAGTATTTTATATGTCGTCATTATGTCTCTACTGGCCCTCCTGTCCTCCAGTATCGTCAGGCCTATTTCCCTTAACCTGGAACTAGTCTTGTTACAAGCCTTTGCACTTTCTCTAATTTCTTGACGTGCTTGACCAGGTGTGGATTCCAAACTGGTGCTGCATACTCCAATATGAGCCGGATGTATATGGTGTACAGTCTTGAACGATTCCTTATTGAGGTATCGGAACGCTATTCTTAGGGTTGCCAGACGCCTGTATGCTGCAGCAGTTATCTGATTGATGTGCGCCTCAGGAGATGTGCTCGGTATTATATTCACCACAAAATCTTTTTTCTTGAGTGAGGTTTGCAGTCTTTGGCCACCTTGACCTTACCCTGTCTGCGGTCTTCTTTGTCCTTCCCCGATCTTCATGACTCTGCATTTGGCGGGGTTAAATTCAAGGAACCAGTTGCTGGACCAGGCTTGTAGCCTGTCCAGGTCTCTCTGTAGTCCTGCCTGATCCTCGACCGATTTAATTCTCCTCATTAACTTCACATCATCTGCAAACAGGGACACTTCTAAGTCTATCCCTTCCATCATGTCATACACATATACCAAAAACAGCATAGGTCCTAGGATTGACCCCTATGGAACCCAGTTCGTCACAGGCGCCCACTCTGATACCTGTGTGTGTGTGTGTATACACACCTAGTTGTGGTTGCAGGGATCGAGTCACAGCTCCTAGCCCCGCCTCTTCACTGGCCGCTACTAGGTCACTCATCCTGCTTCATAAGCCTTATCATACCTCTTCTTAATGCTATGTACGGATCCTGCCTCCACTACATCACTTCCTAACAACTCTGTGACTGAAGAAATACTTCCTAACATGAAGGGATTCAGGGAAACCGGCAGGCCGGACTTGAGTCCTGGAGATGGGAAGTACAGTGCCTGCACTCTGAAGGAGGGGTGTTAATGTTGCAGTTTAAAAACTGTAGTGTAAAGCACCCTTCTGGCAAGACAGTGATGGAGTGAATGATGGTGAAAGTTTTTCTTTTTCGGGCCACCCTGCCTTGGTGGGAATCGGCCAGTGTGATAATAATAAAAAAATAATCCCTGTGAATCATCTGATTCTTCAGCTTCCAATTGTGACCCCTTGTTGCTGTGTCCCAGCTTTAGAACATCCTGTCTCTGTCCACCTTGCTGATTCCTTTCAGTTTTTTATATGCCGTTATCATATCTTCCCCTATCTCTCCTATCCTCCAGCGTCGTCAGGTCGATTTCACTTAACTTCTCCTTGAACATGCCCCTTAGCTCCGGGACTAGTCTTGTTGCAAACCTTTGCACTTTCTCAGGTTTCCTTACGTGCTTGGCTAGGTGTGGGTTCCAAACTGGTGCTGTGTTTGCGTGTGTGTGTGTGTGTGTGTGTGTGTGTGTGTGTGTGTGTGTGTGTGTGTGTGTGTGTGTGTGTGTGCATGTGTGTACTAACTTAGTTGAGGTTGCAGGGGTCGAGTCCTAGCTCCTGGCCCCGCCTCTTCACTGGTCGCTACTGGATCACTCTCCCTGAACCGTGTAGATGATGTTTGCAGATGATGTGAAGTTAATGTGTGTGCGCACGCGTGTGTGTGTATTCTCTGGCATTTCCTGCACATGTACGTTTCTCCAGGCGTGTCAGCTCGGAGAACTGATGTTTTTTCTTGCTGTGTTTTGCACGTCCTTTGATGTTTCGACCTTGGTGATGGTCAGAGTGGAAATGAAAAACACAGCTTACACAAAAATTCGACTTTCAACGTTACATCATTTACTGGACTTCTGAGAAACGGGATAATTGATGGTAGATACGTCTGTCGTTATTATCTACTCCTGCAATAGACACATGATATCTGTTTCTCTCTTTAATATATATTTAATATATATTTAATCACAGTTTTCCTTGTTCAGCATAGTCTACACTGTAGACAGTTGTACTGTGTTGATCAACACTGTACACTGTGCACAGTGCACAGTGTTGATCAACATTATACACTGTGCACAGTTGTACTGTGTTGATCAACACTGTGCACTGTGCACAGTGCACAGTGTTGATCAACACTGTACACTGTGCACAGTTGTACTGTGTTGATCAACACTGTGCACTGTGCACAGTTGTACTGTGTTGATCAACACTGTACACTGTGCACAGTGCACAGTGTTGATCAACACTGTGCACAGTTGTACTGTGTTGATCAACACTGTGCACTGTGCACAGTGCACAGTTTTCAAGAATGTTGAATAAGGAGCAACTGTTCCTGTTGCATAATGCAATAGTGTTACCATGGTAACAGTGTGTTGTGGGGGAGAGAATATGATGTTACAATGACAACAGTGTGTTGTAAGATAGAGAATATGGTGTTACAATGACAACAGTGTGTTGTGGGGGCGAGAATATGGTGTTACAATGACAACAGTGTGTTGTAAGATAGAGAATATGGTGTTACAATGACAACAGTGTGTTGTGGGGGCGAGAATATGGTGTTACAATGACAACAGTGTGTTGTGGGGGCGAGAATATGGTGTTACAATGACAACAGTGTGTTGTAAGATAGAGAATATGGTGTTACAATGACAACAGTGTGTTGTGGGGGCGAGAATATGGTGTTACAATGACAACAGTGTGTTGTGGGGGCGAGAATATGGTGTTACAATGACAACAGTGTGTTGTAAGATAGAGAATATGGTGTTACAATGACAACAGTGTGTTGTAAGATAGAGAATATGGTGTTACAATGACAACAGTGTGTTGTGGGGGCGAGAATATGGTGTTACAATGACAACAGTGTGTTGTAAGATAGAGAATATGGTGTTACAATGACAACAGTGTGTTGTGGGGGAGAGAATATGGTGTTACAATGACAACAGTGTGTTGTGGGGGAGAGAATATGGTGTTACAATGACAACAGTGTGTTGTGGGGGAGAGAATATGGTGTTACAATGACAACAGTGTGTTGTGGGGGAGAGAATATGGTGTTACAATGACAACAGTGTGTTGTGGGGGAGAGAATATGGTGTTACAATGACAAAAGTGTGCTGTGGGGGAGAGAATATGGTGTTACAATGACAACAGTGTGTTGTGGGGGAGAGAATATGGTGTTACAATGACAACAGTGTGTTGTGGGGGAGAGAATATGGTGTTACAATGACAACAGTGTGCTGTGGGGGAGAGAATATGGTGTTACAAAGACAACAGTGTGTTGTGGGGGAGAGAATATGGTGTTACAATGACAACAGTGTGTTGTGGGGGAGAGAATATGGTGTTACAATGACAACAGTGTGTTGTGGGGGAGAGAATATGGTGTTACAATGACAACAGTGTGTTGTGGGGGAGAGAATATGGTGTTACAATGACAACAGTGTGTTGTGGGGGAGAGAATATGGTGTTACAATGACAACAGTGTGTTGTGGGGGAGAGAATATGGTGTTACAATGACAACAGTGTGGTGTGGGGGAGAGAATATGGTGTTACAATGACAACAGTGTGTTGTGGGGGAGAGAATATGGTGTTACAATGACAACAGTGTGTTGTGGGGGAGAGAATATGGTGTTACAATGACAACAGTGTGTTGTGGGGGAGAGAATATGGTGTTACAATGACAACAGTGTGTTGTGGGGGAGAGAATATGGTGTTACAATGACAACAGTGTGTTGTGGGGGAGAGAATATGGTGTTACAATGACAACAGTGTGTTGTGGGGGAGAGAATATGGTGTTACAATGACAACAGTGTGTTGTGGGGGAGAGAATATGGTGTTACAATGACAACAGTGTGTTGTGGGGGAGAGAATATGGTGTTACAATGACAACAGTGTGTTGTGGGGGAGAGAATATGGTGTTACAATGACAACAGTGTGTTGTGGGGGAGAGAATATGGTGTTACAATGACAACAGTGTGTTGTGGGGGAGAGAATATGGTGTTACAATGACAACAGTGTGTTGTGGGGGAGAGAATATGGTGTTACAATGACAACAGTGTGTTGTGGGGGAGAGAATATGGTGTTACAATGACAACAGTGTGTTGTGGGGGAGAGAATATGGTGTTACAATGACAACAGTGTGTTGTGGGGGAGAGAATATGGTGCTACAATGACAACAGTGTGTTGTGGGGGAGAGAATATGGTGTTACAATGACAACAGTGTGTTGTGGGGGAGAGAATATGGTGTTACAATGACAACAGTGTGTTGTGGGGGAGAGAATATGGTGTTACAATGACAACAGTGTGTTGTGGGGGAGAGAATATGGTGTTACAATGACAACAGTGTGTTGTGGGGGAGAGAATATGGTGTTACAATGACAACAGTGTGTTGTGGGGGAGAGAATATGGTGTTACAATGACAACAGTGTGTTGTGGGGGAGAGAATATGGTGTTACAATGACAACAGTGTGTTGTGGGGGAGAGAATATGGTGTTACAATGACAACAGTGTGTTGTGGGGGAGAGAATATGGTGTTACAATGACAACAGTGTGTTGTGGGGAGAGAATATGGTGTTACAATGACAACAGTGTGTTGTGGGGGAGAGAATATGGTGTTACAATGACAACAGTGTATTCTGGGGGAGAGAATATGGTGTTACAATGACAACAGTGCGTTGTGGGGGAGAGAATATGGTGTTACAATGACAACAGTGTGTTGTGGGGGAGAGAATATGGTGTTACAATGACAACAGTGTGTTGTGGGGGAGAGAATATGGTGTTACAATGACAACAGTGTGTTGTGGGGGAGAGAATATGGTGTTACAATGACAACAGTGTGTTGTGGGGGAGAGAATATGGTGTTACAATGACAACAGTGTGTTGTGGGGGAGAGAATATGGTGTTACAATGACAACAATGTGTTGTGGGGGAGAGAATATGGTGTTACAATGACAACAGTGTGTTGTGGGGGAGAGAATATGGTGTTACAATGACAACAGTGTGTTGTGGGGGAGAGAATATGGTGTTACAATGACAACAATGTGTTGTGGGGGAGAGAATATGGTGTTACAATGACAACAGTGTGTTGTGGGGGAGAGAATATGGTGTTACAATGACAACAGTGTGTTGTGGGGGAGAGAATATGGTGTTACAATGACAACAGTGTGTTGTGGGGGAGAGAATATGGTGTTACAATGACAACAGTGTGTTGTGGGGGAGAGAATATGGTGTTACAATGACAACAGTGTGTTGTGGGGGATAGAATATGGTGTTACAATGACAACAGTGTGTTGTGGGGGAGAGAATATGGTGTTACAATGACAACAGTATTGTATCATCCACGAGTACAGTAGAAACTCACTTGATAAAAACCACTTTATGAAGACTACTTTATAAAGACAACTTGGTAAAGACCATTTGTTCAAGACCACTTGTTAAAGACTACTTGTTAAAGACCACTTGATAAAGACCACTTGGTAAAGACCACTTGATAAAGACCACTTGGTAAAGACCACTTGATAAAGACAACTTGATGAAGACCACCTGGTAAAGACCACTTGATAAAGACCACTTGGTAAAGACCACTTGGTAAAGACAACTTGATGAAGACCACTGCTGATTTTTCACACCCGACTGGAAATTAATCTCGGCAAGTGACTTGGGATTAATGGCTCGATCTGTCTTAATCCCTTAATAGAGTGCAAGTCCGTACCTGACGTGCAGGTCCGTACCTGACGTGCAGGTCCGTACCTGACGTGCAGGTCCGTACCTGACGTGCAGGTCCGTACCTGACGTGCAGGTCTGTACCTGACGCGCAGGTCTGTACCTGACGTGCAGGTCTGTACCTGACGCGCAGGTCTGTACCTGACGTGCAGATCTGTACCTGACGTGCAGGTCTGTACCTGACGCGCAGGTCTGTACCTGACGTGCAGATCTGTACCTGACGTGCAGGTCTGTACCTGACGTGCAGGTCTGTACCTGACGCGCAGGTCTGTACCTGACGTGCAGATCTGTACCTGACGTGCAGGTCTGTACCTGACGCGCAGGTCTGTACCTGACGTGCAGATCTGTACCTGACGTGCAGGTCTGTACCTGACGTGCAGGTCTGTACCTGACGCGCAGGTCTGTACCTGACGTGCAGGTCTGTACCTGACGCGCAGGTCTGTGCCTGACGTGCAGGTCTGTACCTGACGTGCAGGTCTGTACCTGACGTGCAGGTCTGTACCTGACGTGCAGGTCTGTACCTGACGTGCAGGTCTGTACCTGACGTGCAGGTCTGTACCTGACGTGCAGGTCTGTACCTGACGTGCAGGTCTGTACCTGACGTGCAGGTCTGTACCTGACGTGCAGGTCTGTACCTGACGTGCAGGTCTGTACCTGACGCGCACGTCTGTACCTGACGTGCAGATCTGTACCTGACGTGCAGGTCTGTACCTGACGCGCAGGTCTGTACCTGGCGTGCAGGTCTGTCCCTGGCGTGCAGGTCTGTACCTGACGTGCAGGTCTGTACCTGACGTGCAGGTCTGTACCTGACGTGCAGGTCTGTACCTGACGTGCAGGTCTGTACCTGACGTGCAGGTCTGTACCTGACGTGCAGGTCTGTACCTGACGTGCAGGTCTGTACCTGACGCGCAGGTCTGTACCTGACGTGCAGGTCTGTACCTGACGTGCAGGTCTGTACCTGACGCGCAGGTCTGTACCTGACGTGCAGGTCTGTACCTGACGCGCAGGTCTGTACCTGACGTGCAGGTCTGTACCTGACGTGCAGGTCTGTACCTGACGCGCAGGTCTGTACCTGACGTGCAGGTCTGTACCTGACGTGCAGGTCTGTACCTGACGCGCAGGTCTGTACCTGACGTGCAGGTCTGTACCTGACGCGCAGGTCTGTACCTGACGTGCAGGTCTGTACCTGACGTGCAGGTCTGTACCTGACGCGCAGGTCTGTACCTGACGTGCAGGTCTGTACCTGACGTGCAGGTCTGTACCTGACGTGCAGGTCTGCACATCACTACCTCTGTGCTCCACGTTCATGTTCCAGTGTTTAGTATGATTTTCTCAGTGTTCAAGTGAACATGATGATCTCTCCCTCCTGAGGTTGTTAGAGGTGTCGAGTCATAGCTCCTGGGTCTTGGAATGAACATGGGTGCTGTTTGTTGGTCCCTTTAGATCCTTGATGTACACCCCTTAATGCACATCTGTTGGCGATGTACGCCTGCTGCTGATGTACACCTGCTGGTGATGTACACCTGCTGGTGATGTACACCTGCTGGTGATGTACACCTGCTGCTGATGTACACCTGCTGGTGATGTACACCTGCTTGTGATGTACACCTACTGGTGATGTACACTTGCTGGTAATGTACACCTGCTGGTGATGTACACCTGCTGGTGATGTACACTTGCTGGTAATGTACACCTGCTGGTGATGTACGCCTGCTGGTGATGTACACCTGCTGCTGATGTACACCTGCTGCTGATGTACACCTGCTGGTGATGTACACCTGCTGGTGATGTACACCTACTGGTGATGTACACTTGCTGGTAATGTACACCTGCTGGTGATGTACACCTGCTGGTGATGTACACTTGCTGGTAATGTACACCTGCTGGTGATGTACACCTGCTGGTGATGTACACCTGCTGGTGATGTACACCTGCTGGTGATGTACACCTACTGGTGATGTACACTTGCTGGTAATGTACACCTGCTGGTGATGTACACCTGCTGGTGATGTACACCTGCTGGTGATGTACACTTGCTGGTAATGTACACCTGCTGGTGATGTACACCTTCTGGTGATGTACACCTTCTGGTGATGTACACCTGCTGGTGATGTACACCTGCTGGTGATGTACACCTGCTGGTGATGTACACCTGCTGGTGATGTACACCTGCTGCTGATGTACACCTACTGGTGATGTACACTTGCTGGTAATGTACACCTGCTGGTGATGTACACCTGCTGGTGATGTACACCTACTGGTGATGTACACTTGCTGGTAATGTACACCTGCTGGTGATGTACACCTGCTGGTGATGTACACCTGCTGGTGATGTACACCTGCTGGTGATGTACATCTGCTGGTGATGTACACCTGCTGCTGAAGTACGCCTGCTGGTGATGTACACCTGCTGGTGATGTACACCTGCTGGTGATGTACACCTGATGGTGATGTACACCTGCTGGTGATGTACACCTGCTGGTGATGTAAACCTGCTGGTGATGTACACCTGCTGGTGATGTACACCTGCTGGTGATGTACACCTGCTGGTGATGTACACCTGCTGGTGATGTACACCTGCTGGTGATGTACACCTGCTGGTGATGTAAACCTGTTGCTGATGTACGCCTGCTGGTGATGTACACCTGTTGTACTTCTACCACATCTTAGTCACCATTGGATGAGACTGTCTCACGTGTTAACTGCCCCAAGTATTCCTAGTTTGCTTTATGTTTCTAGTTTATGTATCGTCTGGTGGTCAGTGGTGGTAGAGGCGTTCTTACAGTCAAGGAAAATGCAGTGTGTCAGTCCCTCTATAACTGGCGAGTGTCACGCCAGGACGATACAACTGGTGCAGAGCTGTCTAATGGTGCAGAGCTGTCTAATGGTGCAGAGTTGTCTAATGGCGCAGAGCTGTCTAATGGTGCAGAGTTGTCTAATGGTGCAGAGCTGTCTAATGGTGCAGCGCTGTCTAATGGTGCAGCGTTGTCCAATGGAGCAAGGCCGTCTAATGGTGAAGAGGTGTCAAATGGGCCAGAGCTGTCTAATGGTGCAGCACTGTCTAATGGAGCAAGGCCATCTAATGGTGCAGAGCTGTCTAATGGTACAGCGCTGTCTAATAGTGCAGAGCTGTCTAATGGTGCAAAGCTGTCTAATGGTGCAGAACTGTCTAATGGTGCAGAGATGTCTAATGGTGCAGAGCTGTCTAATGGTGCAGCGCTGTCTAATGGTGCAAAGCTGTCTAATGGTGCAGAGCTGTCTAACGGTGCAGCGCTGTCTAATGGTGCAGCGTTGTCCAGTGGAGCAAGGCCGTCTAATGGTGCAGAGTGTCAAATGGGCCAGATCTGTCTAATGGTGCAACACTGTCTAATGGAGCAAGGCCATCTAATGGTGCAGAGCTGTCTAATGGTACAGCGCTGTCTAATGGTGCAGAGCTGTCTAATGGTGCAAAGCTGTCTAATGGTGAAGAACTGTCTAATGGTGCAGCGCTGTCTAATGGTGCAGAGCTGTCTAATGATGCAGCGCTGTCTAATGGTGCAGAGCTGTCTAATGGTGCAGAGCTGTCTAATGGTGCAGCGCTGTCTAATGGTACAGCGCTGTCTAATGGTGCAGAGCTGTCTAATGGTGCGAGCTCTCTAATGGTGCAGCGCTGTCTAATGGTGCAGCGCTGTCTAATGGTGCAGAGCTGTCTAGTGGTGCGAGCTGTCTAATGGTGCAGCGCTGTCTAATGGTGCAGAGCTGTCTAATGGTGCGAGCTGTCTAATGGTGCGAGCTGTCTAATGGTGCAGAGCTGTCTAATGGTGCGAGCTGTCTAATGGTGCGAGCTGTCTAATGGTGCATAGCTGTCTAATGGTGCAACGCTGTCTAATGGTGCAGCGCTGTCTAATGATGCGAGCTGTCTAATGGTGCGAGCTGTCTAATGGTGCGAGCTGTCTAATGGTGCGAGCTGTCTAATGGTGCAGAGCTGTCTAATGGTGCAGAGCTGTCTAATGGTGCAGAGCTGTCTAATGGTGCAGAGCTGTCTAATTGGGCGATTCCGTTTGAAAACATCTGTTATTGTGAGTGGAGACACAGAGATGTAACTAGGAATAAAGTGAGAGATAAACAGGATCTCTTCTGTTGAGAGGGAAAACGGGAGAGACCAATCAGGTAATTTAAAGCTCAATTATATATCTGACTGGGCTCGGCTGTAACTGCAATAATTAACCACAAACGAGCAGTTAGATATGCAAACGAGAGCATTGCTATTTAGCGAACATATGTTATATAAACCTTGAAGCTTGACACTGATTACATTCCTTGAATGTAATGGTTAAGAATGATGTAGTTACATTATCGATTAGCCTCGTACTGAGAACATAAGAGGATAACTGGAAATCTATACATATTAACGGAACGACAATGGCAATTATAACACATACACATACATAGACGTAAACATACACATATACATGTAACTAATATTTAACAACAAAATATTGGTCATGTTGGCATGTCTTGTCTTTCAGCTTTTTTTTTTTTTTACAACCGTCTTTGTGTTTACTGTTACTGTTGATTGTGGTGTTGTGTTGCAGGTAAGATTGTACCGTACGTGGAGATGAGTGTGGTACACGCCTCAGCACTCTCCTTGGTAGTTATCTCTCTCGAGAGGTACCACGTCATCTGTCAGCCGCTGCAGGCAGGTTACCGCTGTACCAGGACCAAGGCTGTGGTCGCTATAACCCTCATATGGACAGTGGCTTTCATCTCTGCTGGGTATGTGGTATGTTTGTGTGGTATGTGTTTATACCTGGGGAGGTATTTGTATATGCTGTGAGGGATATATGTACGTGTTTGAGGCATGACTACATATATCAAGGAATATGTATATATGTATGCAAGAGTTATGTTTGCATTTTCTAGTGTATGTGTGTACCTGTATATGTGTTGCGTGTGTATGTGTAGTGATGTGTGTAATTATTTCTAGGGATTTATGGTTGTAAAATAAGTGAAAGAGACATTGTTCTTAATGCAAGGGGTCGAATTTACCTCCAGAAATGTTTATTGTGTTTGTATGTCGGTGTGAGTGCATGTTTGAATGTTTATGGTGATTAATTAGTGCATGTTTGAATGTTTATGGTGATTAATTAGTGCATGTTTGAATGTTTATGGTGATTAATTAGTGCATGTTTGAATGTTTATGGTGATTAATGAGTGCATGTTGGAACGTTTATGGTGATTAATGAGTGCATGTTGGAACGTTTATGGTGATTAATGAGCGCATGTATGAGCGTATTACGAACACAGGTGTAGTCTAGTGGCCTGCACACCTGGTTGTAACACTATAACCAAGGTAAATACGAGGAACTAGCACAAAACAGCAGTCAGTAAATACTAATATTTATTTCACTAAACAGCAAACAATAATATATACAATATTTACTGAGGATATGAATAGAAAGGCAAACTGCAAACAAGAGACACAATGAGAACCGTTTTCCACCGGACTTCTAGGTAAGTCTGCCATTGATGATACACCAGTGTACCACATCGCTTCACAACTTTGCGGTCTTCCCTATCATTTGCTGGTTGAACTAAGGTACTAACATAACGAGGGGGGCCCCTTCTTATTATACCCTTAGCATCTGGTTCGCTGGTCGGGAGGGCATGCCCATATGGGTGATATTTGCCATACTCCCACCCCAAAAAGGCTTTAATAACCAGGACTAGGCATCCCTCAGTGGGTAGTGTGCCACCATGGCACGAATTACTAATAGAGTTGCTTTTCCTCTCAACCATCCAACTTATTAGCTATTACTCAACCTAAAGGCTGTCAAGTCAGGCACGATCTTAGATTGTAATAAAGTTGGTAGAATTACCGACAATATGTAAAGTAAAAGGACACAAGTGCAACTAATGTGACATTTAATGTGACATTTATTGTGGAGAGCGAAACGTTGCCACAATAAATGTCACATTAGTTGCACTTGTGTCCTTTTACTTTACACGATCTTAGAGTAAGACAGCAGACAGTAGGGCTAGCGTAGGTTCAAGATACTTGCAAATGAGAGCAAAGTGTCTGCTTCACTAAAAAAAAATATGGACAGATTAACTCAAATTTTACTATAAACCATAAGAGAATTAAAAGAGCTTACTACCCACTTTCCCCTTAAACATCTAAACAAATTATGATCTGGAGAGGGTGTCTGCCAGCACATTAACTTTACCAGCAATGTATCATACGGAGGGATTGTGTGGTTGCAACCGTAATACTGAGGTAGGTCAGAAGATTGTAGTCACTGAAGACGGTGACCACATAAGGACATAAGAACATAAGAAAGGAGGATCACTGCAGCAGGCCTGTTGGCCCATACTAGGCAGGTCCTTTACAATCCATCCCACTAACAAAACATTTGACCAACCCAATTTTCAATGCTACCCAAGAAATAAGCTCTGATAACTCTATCCACTCATTTGCAAGTCCCACTCAAATCTAACCCCTCTCACTCATATATTTATCCAATCTAAATTGATGTGCTAGGCAAGAACACGTCAAAATGTTCCAGCACAAGTACCAGGGCCAGGGCTTCTTTTTCAGTAGTAGAATAGGTCCACTGATAGGCCGGCTATTTAGCTCAATAATATGCCATTGGCTGCAGACATCCCTCACCAGGTGCTTAGAGTAACACTGCTCCCTCTCCAGGTTCACATGCATCAATGTGTAAGATCCCTTTTTGATAAATCTGGAGACGATTAACACTTAACACGGTTAAATTCCTCTTGATAACTAGAGGTCCAGCAAAATTTAGTTTTAGGACTGGTAAGGGGGCTTCCACATCAGCAAAAGTCCTCAGAACTTACGATAAAACCCAGTTATTCCTAAGAATCTTTGTAGAGACTTCTTATCCTGAGGAATGGGGTAATTTTGAAGGGCCAAAACTTTGGCAAATTTAGGTGTCCCTTTGCCACTACTACTTCATGGCCCAAGAAAATTATAGTAGACTGCCCAAAAGATGACTTATTAAAATTTACAGTTAGATGAAATGTCCTGAACCTCTCAAAGTGGTATTAAAGATGGGACACTATTGTTAATGAGTACATGTATGAGCGCTTAGTGAGTACATGTCTGAGCATGTGTGAGGCTTATTTCATGATTCGAGCCTTCATGGACACAGACTCGTTGTATCAGTCATTACAACCGTAATCTGGATCTTGTAGTGTGCATTAATGACCCCTGGTCAAAATACATTATTATATTGATGTTTAGTGCTAGACCCATGTTGGTCATTCAGTGCAGCTGGAGGCTTGATCCTCCGTCCGCTTATCGCGGTTCAGTCTCTGAGCAGTCCGAGACCGGGAATAGATTAGCGAACACAGGATCGAGACCTCCTTTTTTTCTTGAGCCGAACCCCACCAGTTTAGCGAGCTACAATGTTGCTCTCTCTCCCTCACAGACCACTACTGAGGATCGTCAAGTACGGCTACGCCAGGTTCTATGACGGCACAATGAAGCCTCACTGCATCACTCCCGTGGACGGCAAGTGGACCGTATCGTTCTTCTTTGCTACCTCCATCCTGTTCTTCTTCGTGCCGCTAGTGTTGTTGGTGGCGCTGTATACCGTCATCGCTCGCCAGCTGCTGGCGGACACCTACGAACTGACTCACAAGAAAGAGAACCCGCAGATGCGAGCCAGGAGGCAGGTAGTAGTGATGCTGGCTACGGTTGTCCTTTTCTTCTTCCTCTGCCTTCTGCCCATGCGGGTGTTTTACCTGTGGATCCTGACGGTGCCCCGGGAAAACATCGCCTCCTTGGGCATCGAGGGGTACTTCAACCTCCTCTATTTCTGCCGCGTCATGTACTACATCAACTCATCTATCAACCCCATCCTCTACAACATGACGTCCACTAAGTTCCGCACGGCCTTCCTGCGCGTGTTCCGTGGCAAGGGACGCCTGCATCGTCAGCACACCTACAGCAACACCTCCTTCAACAACCCCACCGTCAGCAATAACCTACGCCTCAACTATGGAACCAACTGCTCCATGGTGTACAAGACGCTCTACTCCAAGACTGTAGTGAGCAACCAGTACAGTTTCACCTCCACGGCGTCCAACTCATCCCAGGTCACTCGTCAGATGAGCATCCTCTCCAGCAGTACGTCTCGTGCTAACACCAAAGACACCTTCGTCTAACTCACGATGCAAGTGTCGCTTCGAAGCCGTAACCAAGACACTGGTGAACGCTTCTCCTGAGCTGGGTAGTGTTTCAGCGGTCTTTCCCACTCTACTAGTCCAACGCAGTTACACATTCCGTGAATTATATCTAACTTTTAAATCAGTCTGTGTTTAATCATGTTCGTCTTAATGTAACGTCTATGGAAATATCTCGCCCACTTTAGGGACAAACAATATAGGCTTTTAACCTTTACGTAATTCAATATCTTTCTTCAAATCAATATACAGATCTTATGTCAATGTTCGGATGATGGCCACAAGTGTTTCGGCAGCCTTCAGTGCACTCGTGCTTGGGAATATTTATCTCCTGAGATGTTTCATTGGATATCAAACTCGCCCTAACATATCCATCATGTTATAGGTGTGTCGTCCATGTGTTTGCCTGACCACATTACACATTCATGTGTGAAGTCTGTACAATTTTCATTGTCTGGGGGAGACGCTATGCTAGAGGATAATTTGTGTATTTAAGAAATGTCATTTCACTGGACGTTCTCAGTGTCGTCGACGACGCAACAGAAGTCAACTCGCGTCTTGAAGAAAACACCAGGAGAAAACACGTGTCTTCAAGAGCTAGTAATTTCAGAGGACAAGTGTGAGGTGGAGTTACAACAGAGTGGGAGCCTGATATGGGTGCGTCTTATCAAGGGGGAGACACGCATGTCCTGGTACACACAGGAACTTACCTCCGTTGTAACTCCCATGTCCTAACATTATCTGATAATATGAATTAACATCTTACCTTAAGGACTTCTTACGAACATATAAGTGTCATTACATAAGTGTGTTGTAATGATCTGAACCATAATAACCTCATCTTGGTATGTGTTCTTGGTATGTGTTCTTGGTATGTGTTCCTTCTAATGTGCTCACACTCTTATATCTCGCCATCTTAATTATAGTAATTTATCATGAAGGCTGTGTATAAAATGTTTGTGTATATATATGTATGATCATGTGTGAGTATAAGAACACGTATGCATATTTGATATACATAATAGTATGTTTCTCTGCTATAATGGCAAGTGACGCAAACATGTAGAATTTATAAGTCTCAGGGCAGACCTGTACACCTGCATAGCACAATTAATTGACTGATATCACCTGTATAACCATTCTCTCTCTCTCTCTCTCTCTCTCTCTCTCTCTCTCTCTCTCTCTCTCTCTCTCTCTCTCTCTCTCTCTCTCTCTCTCTCTCTCTACTAGCACATAAAATGTAAAAGAAGGTTGATTAGTATTCATAATTTATATAAGGACAATCATTAATACATTTTTACTATTGAATGTATATTGGTATTTATATATTTGTCTACTGTATGCGTAACATGTGTGTATGCACGACTGTGTTGTGTGAGTGTGTGTGTGTGGGGGGGTAGGTGTGGGTGTGTGAGTGTGTGTGTGTGTGGGGGGGGTAGGTGTGGGTGTGTGAGTGTGTGTGTGTGAGTGTGTGTGTGTGTGGGAGGGGGTAGGTGTGGGTGTGTGAGTGTGGGTGTGTGTACTCACCTAATTGTGGTTGTAGGGGTCGATTCATAGCTCCTGGCCCCGCCTCTTCACTGATGGCTACTAGGTCCACTCTATCCCTGCTCCATGAGCTTTATCATACCTCTTCTTAAAGCTGTGTATGGATCCTGCCTCCACTACATCACTCTCCAGACTATTCCACTTCCTGACAACTCTACGACTGAAGAAATGCTACCTAACATCCCTGTGACTCACCTGAGTCTTCATCTTCCAATTGTGACCCCTTGTTGCTGTGTCCCATCTCTAGAACATCCTGTCCGTATCCTCTCAGGATTTTATGTGTCGTTATCATGTCTACCCCTATCCCTCCTATCCTCCAGTGTTGTCAGGTCGATTTTCCCTAACCTCTCCTCGTAGGACATGACCCTTAGGTCTGAGACTAGTCTTGTTGCAAACTTTTGCACTTTCTCCATTATCGTGACGTACTTGACTAGGTGTGGATTCCAAACTGGTGCTGCATACTCCAAACATTGAACGATTCCTTACTGAGGTGTCGAAATAAGTGCTGCAGCACTTATTTGGTTGATGTGCGCCTCAGGAGATGTGCTCGGTATTATACTCACCCCAAGATCCTTTTCCTTGAGTGAGGTTTGTAGTCTTTGGCCCCATAGACCGTACTCTGTCTGCCGTCTTCTTTACCCTTCCCCAAGCTTCATGACTTTGCACTTGGTGGGGTTAAACTCTAGGAGCCAGTTGCTGGACCAGGCTAGCAGCCTGTTCAGAACCCTTTGTAGTCCTGCCTGATCCTCATCCGACTGAATTCTCCTCATTATCTTCACATCGTCTGCAAACTGAGACACTTCTGAATTTATCCCTTACGTCATGCCATTCATATGTACCAAAAATATCACAGGTCCTAGGACTGACCCATGTAAAACCCCGCTCGTCACAGGCGCCCACTCTGGCACCTCACCACGTACCATGACTCGCTGTTGCCTCCCTGTCAGGTATTCTCTGAGCCATTGCAGTGTTTTTCCTGTTAAACCTGACTGACCCTCTAGCTTTTGTATAAACTCATGTGTGGAACTGTGTCGAAAGCCTTCTTACAGTTTGTATGTGTGTATGTGTGTGTGTGTGTGTGTGTGTGTGTGTGTGTGTGTGTGTGTGTGTGTGTGTGTGTGTGTGTGTGTGTGTGTGTGTGTGTGTGTGTGTGGAGGGGAGAGTGTGTCATTTACCGTTAAAATGTTCAAAGTTCCCAGTGATTGTAAGTTACAAGCTACTCTTTGATACCATTCCAGCTATCAGCCACTTTGTTGATACCATTCCAGACATCATCCTTTTTGTTGATACCATTCCAGACATCATCCTTTTTGTTGATACCATTCCAGACATCATCTTTTTTGTTGATACCATTCCAGACATCATCTTTTTTGTTGATACCATTCCAGACATCATCTTTTTTGTTGATACCATTCCAGACATCATCCTTTTTGTTGATACCATTCCAGACATCATCTTTTTTGTTGATACCATTCCAGACATCATCCTTTTTGTTGATACCATTCCAGACATCATCCTTTTTGTTGATACCATTCCAGACATCATCTTTTTTGTTGATACCATTCCAGACATCATCCATTTTATTTTCTAGGATACTTTTTGCTGTATGATTCCTATAGATCTGGCACTTTGCAGTGAGTAAAATAATAGTAATAATGATAATAATGATCATAATAATAATAATTTTTTTGTTATATTGTAATTAGAAAATATGGCTCCCGGAGTCTGTTGTGGATAAAGTACTGTTTATTCTGATGCAGAGTTTGCAGGTTCGAATCCTGCTGTGGACCGAGAGATAATGTTTGTAAATAATTTCGCCTGTTTGCGAATTGTGTGTGTGTGTGTGTGTGTGTGTGTGTGTGTGTGTGTGTGTGTGTGTGTGTGTGTGTGTGTGTGTGTGTGTGTGTGTGTATGTGTGTGTGTATGTGTGTGTGTGTGTGTGTGTGTGTGTATCGGGTCCACCTCTAGTACAAGGTATGAGGAGTTTTAGCCTTGAGGAAGTAAGCAGAATTGCTTCTAAGAACAACCTTGAGATTTCTCCTAGAAATCATCTATTCATTTCTACCGCCCCATATATTCCCATATGTATTTATTTTCACAGTACTGCTGTTTTTTTTTTCATATATGAGTTAAAAATATGTGAAAAAAATAATTTGTGGAAGTCGTGGGGGGTGTTGAGATGACAGCCACACTTGAGATTCTGGTGATCTAGAGGGATCTATTTTGGTTTCACTGAGCTTGGAGCCCAGATAATTGAGGAAACCCACGATCCAAGGGTCTCTTGAACCTGTAGGGACGAAGCAGAACTAGTGGGCCAAGTCCCTATACCTATTAAGCTTGTGATCTTCCCTGTGATCAGCAGCACCTCTGACCAGCACTAAACGGGATGTAGGTGTTGTCCAGGGTAGATGCATAAATGTAGTCCCACACCAGCAGTGTACTGTTCTTCCAGGGATATAAAGTAATCCCCTCACTGAGGCTGGTGGTTGTATCCAGGCAGCAAAGATCCAGATTCTCTCTGGTCTTGGCACTGGACTGTAGCAAGGCTTCTGTTGGTCGTCTCGTAGATTTCATTGTGTCTAACATGTCAGCCTTTGAAACTTTAACAGTTCAGGCTGTATAGACTGTGTTGCACTTGTGCTGCGTATTAGCAGCACAAGAGCAGCACAGTCTGTACTCAGTGTGGACAAGGGTAACAAGACCAAGAGTTACTGTACTGAGAGGGTCTGTATGCATAGACAAGGGCCAACACATGGGCCAACACATGGGCCAACACATGGGCCAACACATGGGCCAACATGTGGGCCAACACATGGGCCAACACATGGGCCAACACATGGGCCAACATGTGGGCCAACACATGGGCCAACACGTGGGCCAACACATGGGCCAACATGTGGGCCAACACATGGGCCAACATGTGGGCCAACACATGGGCCAACACGTGGGCCAACACATGGGCCAGTATGTGGGCCAACACATGGGCCAACACATGGGCCAACACATGGGCCAACACATGGGCCAACACATGGGCCAACATGTGGGCCAACACATGGGCCAACATGTGGGCCAACACATGGGCCAACATGTGGGCCAACACATGGGCCAACATGTGGGCCAACACATGGGCCAACATGTGGGCCAACACATGGGCCAACACGTGGGCCAACACATGGGCCAACATGTGGGCCAACACATGGGCCAACATGTGGGCCAACACATGGGCCAACACGTGGGCCAACACATGGGCCAGTATGTGGGCCAACACATGGGCCAACACATGGGCCAACACATGGGCCAACACATGGGCCAACATGTGGGCCAACACATGGGCCAACATGTGGGCCAACACATGGGCCAACATGTGGGCCAACACATGGGCCAACATGTGGGCCAACACATGGGCCAACATGTGGGCCAACACATGGGCCAACATGTGGGCCAACACATGGGCCAACATGTGGGCCAACACATGGGCCAACATGTGGGCCAACACATGGGCCAACATGTGGGCCAACACATGGGCCAACATGTGGGCCAACACATGGGCCAACATGTGGGCCAACACATGGGCCAACATGTGGGCCAACACATGGGCCAGTATGTGGGCCAACATGTGGGATTATCACAGATGGGAACTATTAGGTTACTTGAGTGATGCATTTATGTACATATATAATCATTTATGAATGAATGTATGAATGTGCAGATGTATGTATGCATGTATGTATGTGTGTGTGTGTGTGTGTGTGTGTGTGTGTGTGTGTGTGTGTGGGTGTGTGTACTCACCTAGTTGAGGTTGCGGGGGTCGAGTCCGAGCTCCTGGCCCCGTGTGTGTGTGTGTGTGTGTGTGTATGTGCATGCACGTGTGTGTGTGTGTGTGTGTGTTTGTGTTTGTTTGTGTGTTTGTGGTGTGTGTGTGTGTGTGTGTGTGTGTGTGTGTGTGTGTGTGTGTGTGTATATGCATGCACGTGTGTGTGTGTGTGTATGAGTATCTTTTGACAAAAACAGGAAATGGAAATCTTGTGAAAACCTAACTGAGTTTAATTGTTTAACTGGATTTCAAGTTGGATATATGTATATCCAGACGTAAATTATCATATAACTATAAATTATTATATAAGTGAAACGTGTGTATATCTCAAACAACATGTTGACATCACACATTGATGTCTAAGATAATCTGCCTGTGTCTCTACATACCTTAACCTGAGCCTCACTATCCTCACCACAAGTCTTCCCTGCTTGTAATAACCTACCACCTGTACCATACACTGTACCATACACTGTACCATACACTGTACCATACACTGTACCATACACTGTACCATACACTGTACCATACACTGTACCGTACACTACCATACACTGTACCATACACTGTACCATACACTGTACCATACACTGTACCATACACTGTACCATACACTGTACCATACACTGTACCATACACTGTACCATACACTGTACCATACACTGTACCATACACTGTACCATACACTGTACCGTACACTGTACCATACACTGTACCATACACTGTACCATACACTGTACCATACACTGTACCATACACTGTACCATACACTGTACCATACACTGTACCGTACACTGTACCATACACTGTACCATACACTGTACCGTACACTGTACCATACACTGTACCATGCACTGTACCATACACTGTACCATACACTGTACCATACACTGTACCATTCACTGTACCATACACTGTACCATACACTGTGCCATACACTGTACCATACACTGTACCATACACTGTACCATACACTGTACCATACACTACCATACACTGTACCATACACTGTACCATACACTGTACCATACACTGTACCATACACTGTACCATACACTGTACCATACACTGTACCATTCACTGTACCATACACTGTACCATACACTGTGCCATACACTGTACCATACACTGTACCATACACTGTACCATACACTGTACCATACACTGTACCATACACTGTACCATACACTGTACCATACACTGTACCATACACTGTACCATACACTGTGCCATACACTGTACCATACACTGTACCATACACTGTACCATACACTGTACCATACACTGTACCATACACTGTGCCATACACTGTGCCATGCACTGTACCATACACTGTACCATACACTGTGCCATACACTGTACCATACACTGTACCATACACTACCATACACTGTACCATACACTGTACCATACACTGTACCATACACAGTACCATACACTGTACCATACACTGTACCATACACTGTACCATACACTGTACCATACACTGTACCATACACTGTACCATACACTGTACCATACACTGTACCATACACTGTACCATACACTACCATACACTGTACCATACACTGTACCATACACTGTACCATACACTGTACCATACACTGTACCATACACCGTACCATACACTACCATACACTGTACCATACACTGTACCATACACTGTACCATACACTGTACCATACACTGTACCATACACTACCATACACTGTACCATACACTGTACCATACACTGTACCATACACTGTACCATACACTACCATACACTGTACCATACACTGTACCATACACTGTACCATACACTGTACCATACACTGTGCCATACACTGTACCATACACTGTGCCATACACTGTACCATACACTGTACCATTCACTGTACCATACACTGTACCATACACTGTACCATACACTGTACCATACACTGTACCATACACTGTGCCATACACTGTGCCATACACTGTGCCATTCACTGTACCATACACTGTACCATACACTGTACCATACACTGTACCATACACTGTACCATACACTGTACCATACACTGTGCCATACACTGTACCATACACTGTACCATTCACTGTACCATACACTGTACCATACACTGTACCATTCACTGTACCATACACTGTACCATACACTGTACCATACACTGTACCATACACTGTACCATACACTGTACCATACACTGTACCATACACCGTACCATACACCGTACCATACACTGTACCATACACTGTACCATACACTGTACCATACACTGTACCATGCACTGTACCATACACTGTACCATACACTGTACCATGCACTGTACCATACACTGTACCATACACTGTACCATACACTGTACCATACACCGTACCATACACCGTACCATACACCGTACCATACACCGTACCATACACTGTACCATAAACTGTACCATAAACTGTACCATACACTGTACCATACACTGTACCATACACTGTACCATACACTGTACCATACACTGTACCATACACTGTGCCATACACTGTACCATACACTGTGCCATACACTGTACCATACACTGTACCATTCACTGTACCATACACTGTACCATACACTGTACCATACACTGTACCATACACTGTACCATACACTGTACCATACACTGTACCATACACTGTGCCATACACTGTACCATACACTGTACCATTCACTGTACCATACACTGTACCATACACTGTACCATTCACTGTACCATACACTGTACCATACACTGTACCATACACTGTACCATACACTGTACCATACACTGTACCATACACCGTACCATACACCGTACCATACACCGTACCATACACTGTACCATACACTGTACCATACACTGTACCATACACTGTACCATACACTGTACCATGCACTGTACCATACACTGTACCATACACTGTACCATGCACTGTACCATACACTGTACCATACACCGTACCATACACCGTACCATACACCGTACCATACACCGTACCATACACTGTACCATAAACTGTACCATAAACTGTACCATACACTGTACCATACACTGTACCATACACTGTACCATACACTGTACCATACACTGTACCATACACTGTACCGTACACTGTACCGTACACTGTACCGCACACTGTACCGTACACTGTACCGTACACTGTACCGTACACTGTACCGTACACTGTACCATACACTGTACCATACACTGTACCATACACTGTACCATACACTGTACCATACACTGTACCATACATTGTACCATACACTGTACCGTACACTGTACCGCACACTGTACCGCACACTGTACCGTACACTGTACCGTACACTGTACCGTACACTGTACCATACACTGTACCATACACTGTACCATACACTGTACCATACACTGTACCGTACACTGTACCGTACACTGTACCGTACACTGTACCGCACACTGTACCGTACACTGTACCGTACACTGTACCGTACACTGTACCGTACACTGTACCATACACTGTACCATACACTGTACCATACACTGTACCATACACTGTACCATACACTGTACCATACACTGTACCATACACTGTACCATACACTGTACCATACACTGTACCATACACTGTACCATACACTGTACCATACACTGTACCGTACACTGTACCGTACACTGTATCATACACTGTACCATACACTGTACCATACACTGTACCATACACTGTACCATACACTGTACCATACACTGTACCATACACTGTACCATACACTGTACCATACACTGTAACATACACTGTACCATACACTGTACCATACACTGTACCATACACTGTAACATACACTGTACCATACACTGTACCATACACTGTACCATACACTGTACCATACACTGTACCATACACTGTACCATACACTGTAACATACACTGTACCATACACTGTACCATACACTGTACCATACACTGTAACATACACTGTACCATACACTGTACCATACACTGTACCATACACTGTACCATACACTGTACCATACACTGTAACATACACTGTACCATACACTGTACCATACACTGTACCATACACTGTACCATACACTGTAACATACACTGTACCATACACTGTACCATACACTGTACCATACACTCTACTATATTCCACAAATGCAACGATAAGGTTCCTTACCTGTATTTACGCACTGATCACTTACATCTTTCAATGAAAACACTTGGTCTACACATCCCTAACACTTGGTCTACACACCCCCAACACTTGGTCTACACATCCCTAACGCTTGGTCTACACATCCCCAACACTTGGTCTACACACCCCCAACACTTGGTCTACACACCCCCAACACTTGGTCTACACATCCCTAACGCTTGGTCTACACATCCCCAACACTTGGTCTACACACCCCCAACACTTGGTCTACACACCCCCAACACTTGGTCTACACATCCCTAACGCTTGGTCTACACATCCCCAACACTTGGTCTACACATCCCCAACACTTGGTCTACACATCCCCAACACTTGGTCTACACAGCCCCAACACTTGGTCTACACACCCCCAACACTTGGTCTACACACCCCCAACACTTGGTCTACACACCCCCAACACTTGGTCTACACACCCCCAACACTTGGTCTACACATCCCCAACACTTGGTCTACACATCCCCAACACTTGGTCTACACATCCCCAACACTTGGTCTACACATCCCCAACACTTGGTCTACACATCCCCAACACTTGGTCTACACACCCCCAACACTTGGTCTACACACCCCCAACATTTGGTCTACACATCCCCAACACTTGGTCTACACATCCCCAACACTTGGTCTACACATCCCCAACACTTGGTCTACACATCCCCAACACTTGGTCTACACATCCCCAACACTTGGTCTACACACCCCAACACTCGGTCTACACACCCCCAACACTTGGTCTACACATCCCCAACACTTGGTCTACACATCCCCAACACTTGGTCTACACATCCCCAACACTTGGTCTACACATCCCCAACACTTGGTCTACACATCCCCAACACTTGGTCTACACATCCCCAACACTTGGTCTACACATCCCCAACACTTGGTCTACACATCCCCAACACTTGGTCTACACACCCCCAACACTTGGTCTACACACCCCCAACATTTGGTCTACACATCCCCAACACTTGGTCTACACATCCCCAACACTTGGTCTACACATCCCCAACACTTGGTCTACACATCCCCAACACTTGGTCTACACATCCCCAACACTTGGTCTACACACCCCAACACTCGGTCTACACACCCCTAACACTTGGTCTACACATCCCCAACACTTGGTCTACACATCCCCAACACTTGGTCTACACATCCCCAACACTTGGTCTACACATCCCCAACACTTGGTCTACACATCCCCAACACTTGGTCTACACATCCCCAACACTTGGTCTACACATCCCCAACACTTGGTCTACACATCCCCTAACCTTCCTACAACCTACTTGTTACACCGCCACTCCCACTCTCTCACACGTCTTCATCCTGACAATAATAACTCACTATACCCATGATGCTGCGCCTCATACTTCTCTCATTCATGTTCTCTTTATCTCTTACATAAGAAGTTATCTTTTTTAAAGGCTACTGTAAATAGAATCTATTTCAGGTTAACGAGTCACTCTTAGCAATCCATTTTCTTTCTTTTTTACAATACTAGATTATTTACCAAATGTTATTGAAATAAAAATATGTCCGTTTATATATATATATATATATATATATATATATATATATATATATATATATATATATATATATATATATATATATATATATATATATATATATATATATATATATATATATATATATATATATATATATATATGTATTCTGCTGTAGAATGTCTCCATTTTAAATGTGATTTTTAGTCAGCCAACTTCTTGGTATTGTTGAAAGTTTTCTCACAGATTTATGTATGTGGTTTTTGGCCAGTTTTCTCAGACAGATGTAACGTTGACTGTAACGTAACGTTGACTGTAAAGTAACGTTGACTGTAACGTAACGTTGACTGCATGCTGCATAATTTTGGATTAAGATTGAAATTTCATTATCAAGGTATTATCCTCAAGAATCCCGGAGGCCCAGGAGCTGTAACAGATCATCACCTTCATTGATGATGAGGCAATTGATCAGCTTCCCGTTGATGGTGTATTATTAAGGAATCAATGATGTCTATTTATGTTAACTACCTGACACTAAACTGATTACTACCTGACACTAAACTGTTCACTACCCGACACTAAACTGTTCACTACCTGACACTAAACTGTTCACTACCTGACACTAAACTGTTCACTACCTGACACTAAACTGTTCACTACCTGACACTAAACTGCTCACTACCTGACACTAAACTGTTAAATACCTGACACTAAACTGTTAAATACCTGACACTAAACTGTTCACTACCTGACACTAAACTGTTAAATACCTGACACTAAACTGTTAAATACCTGACACTAAACTGTTCACTACCTGACACTAAACTGTTAAATACCTGACACTAAACTGTTAAATACCTGACACTAAACTGTTAAATACCTGACACTAAACTGTTCACTACTTGACACTAAACTGTTAAATACCTGACACTAAACTGTTAAATACCTGACACTAAACTGTTAAATACCTGACACTAAACTGTTCACTACCTGACACTAAACTATTCACTACCTGACACTAAACTGTTAAATACCTGACACTAAACTGTTAAATACCTGACGCTAGACTGTTCACTACCTACACTAAACTGTTAAATACCTGACACTAAACTGTTCACTACCTGACACTAAACTGTTATATATCTGACACTAAACTGTTAAATACCTGACACTAAACTGTTCACTACCTGACACTAAACTGTTAAATACCTGACACTAAACTGTTAAATACCTGACACTAAACTGTTAAATACCTGACACTAAACTGTTAAATACCTGATGCTAAACTGTTAAATACCTGACACTAAACTGTTAAATACCTGACACTAAACTGTTAAATACCTGACACTAAACTGTTAAATACCTGACACTAAACTGTTAAATACCTGATGCTAAACTGTTAAATACCTGACACTAAACTGTTAAATACCTGACACTAAACTGTCCACTACTTGACACTAAACTGTAAAATACCTGACACTAAACTGTTCACTACCTGACACTAAACTGTTAAATACCTGATGCTAAACTGTTAAATACCTGACACTAAACTGTTAAATACCTGACACTAAACTGTTAAATACCTGACACTAAACTGTTAAATACCTGACACTAAACTGTTAAATACCTGACACTAAACTGTCCACTACTTGACACTAAACTGCTAAATACCTGACACTAAACTGTTAAATACCTGACACTAAACTGTTCAATACCTGACACTAAACTGTTAAATACCTGACACTAAACTGTTCACTACCTGACACTAAACTGTTCGCTACCTCACACTAAACTGTTAATACCTGACACTAAACTGTTAAATACCTGTCTCTAAACTGCTCACTACCTGACACTAAACTGTTAAATACCTGACACTAAACTGTTAAATACCTGACACTAAACTGTTAAATACCTGACACTAAACTGTTAAATACCTGACACTAAACTGTTCAATACCTGACACTAAACTGTTAAATACCTGACACTAAACTGTTAAATACCTGACACTAAACTGTTAAATACCTGACACTAAACTGTTAAATACCTGACACTAAACTGTTAATACCTGACACTAAACTGTTAAATACCTGACACTAAACTGTTAAATACCTAACACTAAACTGTTAAATACCTGACACTAAACTGTTCACTACCTGACACTAAACTGTTAAATACCTGACACTAGACTGTTAAATACCTGACACTAAACTGTTAAATACCTGACACTAAACTGTTAAATACCTGACACTAAACTGTTAAATACCTGACACTAAACTGTTAAATACCTGACACTAGACTGTTAAATACCTGACACTAAACTGTTAAATACCCGACACTAAACTGTTAAATACCTGACACTAAACTGTTCACTACTTGACACTAAACTGTTAAATACCTGACACTAAACTGCTCACTACCTGACACTAAACTGTTAAATACCTGACACTAAACTGTTAAATACCTGACACTAAACTGCTCACTACCTGACACTAAACTGTTAAATACCTGACACTAAACTGTTAAATACCCGACACTAAACTGTTCACTACTTGACACTAAACTGTTAAATACCTGACACTAAACTGTTAAATACCCGACACTAAACTGTTCACTACCTGACACTAAACTGCTCACTACCTGACACTAAACTGTTAAATACCCGACACTAAACTGTTAAATACCTGACACTAAACTGTTAAATACCCGACACTAAACTGTTCACTACTTGACACTAAACTGTTAAATACCTGACACTAAACTGCTCACTACCTGACACTAAACTGTTAAATACCCGACACTAAACTGTTAAATACCTGACACTAAACTGTTCACTACCTGACACTAAACTGTTCACTACTTGACACTAAACTGTTAAATACCTGACACTAAACTGCTCACTACCTGACACTAAACTGTTAAATACCCGACACTAAACTGTTAAATACCTGACACTAAACTGTTCACTACCTGACACTAAACTGTTAAATACCCGACACTAAACTGTTAAATACCTGACACTAAACTGCTCACTACCTGACACTAAACTGTTAAATACCCGACACTAAACTGTTAAATACCTGACACTAAACTGCTCACTACCTGACACTAAACTGTTAAATACCCGACACTAAACTGTTAAATACCTGACACTAAACTGTTCACTACCTGACACTAAACTGTTAAATACCCGACACTAAACTGTTAAATACCTGACACTAAACTGCTCACTACCTGACACTAAACTGTTAAATACCTGACACTAAACTGTTCACTACTTCACACTAAACTGTTAAATACCTGACACTAAACTGTTAAACACCTGACACTAAACTGCTCACTACCTGACACTAAACTGTTAAATACCTGACACTAAACTGTTAAATACCTGACACTAAACTGCTCACTACCTGACACTAAACTGTTAAATACCTGACACTAAACTGTTAAATACCTGACACTAAACTGCTCACTACCTGACACTAAACTGTTAAATACCTGACACTAAACTGTTAAATACCTGACACTAAACTGCTCACTACCTGACACTAAACTGTTAAATACCTGACACTAAACTGTTAAATACCTGACACTAAACTGTTAAATACTTGACACTAAACTGTTAAATACCTGACACTAAACTGCTCACTACCTGACACTAAACTGTTCAGTACCTGACACTAAACTGTTAAATACCTGACACTAAACTGTTAAATACCTGACACTAAACTGTTAAATACCTGACACTAAACTGCTCACTACCTGACACTAAACTGTTCACTACCTGACACTAAACTGTTACTTGTTATTACAGGAATTAATCCCATGTGATTAATCAATGTGATTAAAGAATATTATGTGGATAATCTATGCCATGTGGAAAATATATGAATAATCTCACATGTGTTTAATATATCCCCTGAGATAATATACGCGATATGTGAATGATTTTTTATGCCATGTGGTTAATGTATAGGGTTAATGTGAATGATGTTAGGTCAATGTGAAATATGTAGGTAATATATGGATATAATGCAATGATACATAGATAAACTTATATGTAGTAATTTCTAAGCTACATATGGATAATCCAAATTATTACTCTATGCTGTGTGATTAATCCATAGGATTAATCTATGTGGTTAATCTGCGAGATTATTAGTGTGCTATAGTTAATCTTAAGCAATGCTCCCACACAGGGGAGAGGAACCCTTAGACGCTATTTCGGTACCTTTGTAACCATCATCACGTCACTAGTAACAGAGAGACAGCCAGCAGAGTTGTCTTCTGGCTGTCTCTCTGGTCTAGTGGTTGTTGTTCTTCCGAGAAACTCGTATCAAGCTTAAAGTGTTATTAGGAACAACGTAATCGTGGTCTTAGACCAGGACCTGATGAAGTGTCTCGCCAAGCACAGAAACAATGTTAGGTTTGGACTACTTAAAGAATAAACACAAGTGACAGGCTACAGCAGGTGTGAGGTGGCCAGCACCCTGGAACCTACTTACTGGTAGGTACACAGGGACAGCAGGTGTAAGGTGGCCAACACCCTGGAACCTACTTACTGGTAGGTACACAGGGACAGCAGATGTAAGGTGGCCAACACCCCGGAACCTACTTACTGGTAGGTGAACCGAGACAGCAGGTGTAAAGTGGCCAACACCCTAGAACCTACTTACTGGTAGGTGAACCGAGACAGCAGGTGTAAAGTGCCCAACACCCTAGAACCTACTTACTCGTAGGTGAACCGAGACAGCAGGTGTAAAGTGGCCAACACCCTAGAACCTACTTACTGGTAGGTGAACCGAGACAGCAGGTGTAAAGTGGCCAACACCCTAGAACCTACTTACTGGTAGGTGAACCGAGACAGCAGGTGTAAAGACATGACCAACGTTTACACTGGTGCCAGGTCCTCGTGATGTGATCTCAACCAAGATGTTACCACTCGAGCCACGACCAACTGAGCCAGACAAACAGGTAAACTCTACTGTTTTCTACACAGGGAGCTAGACACGTGTGCAACACCTGGGCATCTATATTTGAAGATGTTTCGCCAGCCAGTAGATTTTTCAGTCTTGCAGAACTATTCACAGAACAGAGTAGATGAGGTAATCAGTCCCTCAGTCTTGCAGAACTGTTCACAAGAGACAGTGACGAGACGTCTTCAAGCAAACATGCACAGATGTTGCGTATGTTTAATTGTTGTATATATATGCAACACAAAGGTATATACACCTCTCGGTATACATACCTGCTAAAATTATCGTTGCCTTACAGGTTTCGTAACGCACTCTGATATACTAACCCTCCCTCCGCTTAATTAGACTAAACATTTCATTAAAGTAATGTTAGACGGTAATCTTTATCTCGGGTTTAATCACCAGAAGAAATACATAATTGTGATAATGTTAACAGGACTTCATCTATAAAATTAACTGAATTAGGCAATGTCCGATGCAATCTTGTGTCAGGATCTTTCATTAGTGTTATTGTTGTCATTATCTGAAGTGATCATGAACTTGTAGGCAGATGAGAGTAATACGGAAAGCGGGTTTTTTCATTCGTGCTACAATTCTCTCCAATGAGCAATTTGATTCTCATGGGGTGACCATCCATGACGCTGTTATCATGGGTGGCCACCCATGATAACAGACTAAACAGGCAATAAGGGTGGGATTGGCTTGTACGTCACGGAGTAGCTCATTTTTTCAGAATTGCTAAACACATCACATGATGTTGTTGAAGTTTTGGCAGTAAAGATTGAAAACCAAAACGTTGTCATTGTGGTAGTATACAAGCCTCCAGATGCAACTTCCCAGCAATTCCAGGAACAGCTTTTGAAAATTGACCACTGTCTGGAAAATCTCCCAACTCCTGCCCCAAACATCTTGCTACTGGGAAATTTCATCTTGAGACACCTAAAATGGAGGAGTGTAGCAAATATTTTTTAGCAGAGATCACCCCAGGAGGCAGCTCAGGCAGTTAGACTCAGAAGTGTCCCTGTTTGCAGATGATGTGAAGTTAATGAGGAGAATTAAATTTGATGAGGACCAGGCAGGACTTCAAAGAGACCTGGACAGACTGGACACCTGGTCCAGCAAATGGCTTCTCGAATTTAATCCTGCCAAATGCAAAGTCATGAAGATAGGGGAAGGGCACAGAAGACCACAGACCGAGTATAGGCTAGGTGGCCAAAGACTGCAAACCTCACTCAAGGAGAAAGATCTTGGGGTGAGTATAACACCGAGCATGACTCCGGAAGCACACATCAATCAGATAATTGCTGCAGCATATGGGCGCCTGGCAAACCTGAGAACAGCATTCCGATACCTTAGTAAGGAATCATTCAAGACACTGTACACCGTGTATGTCAGGCCCATACTGGAGTATGCAGCACCTGTTTGGAACCCGCACTTGATAAAGCACTTCAAGAAACTAGAGAAAGTACAAAGGTTTGCGACAAGGTTAGTTCCAGAGCTAAGGGGAATGTCCTATGAAGAAAGATTAAGGGAAATCGGCCTGACGACACTGGAGGACAGGAGGGTCAGGGGAGACATGATAACGACATATAAAATACTGCGTGGAATAGACAAGGTGGACAAAGACAGGATGTTCCAGGGAGGGGACACAGAAACAAGAGGCCACAATTGGAAGTTGAAGACACAAATGAGTCAGAGAGATAGTAGGAAGTATTTCTTCAGTCATAGAGTTGTAAGGCAGTGGAATAGCCTAGAAAATGACGTAGTGGAGGCAGGAACCATACACAGTTTTAAGACGAGGTTTGATAAAGCTCATGGAGCGGGGAGAGAGAGGGCCCAGTAGCAACCGGTGAAGAGGCGGGGCCAGGAGCTAAGACTCGACCCCTGCAACCACAAATAGGTGAGTACAAATAGGTGAGTACACACACACACACACACACACACACACACACACGAGCTATTAAATCTCTGCACAAAATTTACATTAAACCAGCAAATATTAGAGCCTACAAGACTAGAAAATAACAACGACGATTTGATATGTAAAATATGCGTATCAAAGACAATACACTCAGATCACAACATAACAGAGGTACAGACATGTATGCTCAGGGCTCCTGACCAGCAAAATGTGAGCAGTAATGAGGGTGTCTTCACAAAATTCAACTTCAATAACAAAAACATACAATGGGAACAAGTCAACCATGTCCTAAATGAAACAAGCTGGAAAGATATCCTAAACAACACTGATCCGAACCTCTGCCTAGAGAAAAATAAACTCTGTGGTTCTTGAGATCTGCTCAAGGTACATTCCATTAAGAAAAAGAAAGAGAAGATGTAAAGTAGAAAGAGGGAGACGCTCCCTATACAGACGAAGGCGAAGTATCACAGAGCTGCTGAGAGGGAACAATATATCTGAAATACAAAGAGAGGGACTGGTCAGTGAAATTGTAAATATCGAACTTAAGCTGAAGGAATCTTACAGGATACAAGAATCGCAGGAAGAACTAAAAGCCATAGAGGAAATTGAAAAAAAAATACTTCTTCTCTTATGCCACATCTAAGGAAAAACAACAACCAGTATTGGGCCCCTGCTTAGGCGAGATGGGACATACTCAGATGACAGCCAAGAAATGAATGAGATACTAAAGTTCCAATACGACTCATGGTCACCCATGACACTGTTATCATGGGTGGCCACCCATGACGCTATCATGGGTGACCATCCATGACACTGTTATCATGGGTGGACACCCATAACGTTATCATGGGTGATCATCCATGACACTGTTATCATGGGTGGCCACCCATGACACTGTTATCATGGGTGATCATCCATGACATTGTTATCATGGGTCGCCACCCATGGCACTGTTATCATTGGTGGCCACCCATGACACTGTTATCATGGGTGGCCACCCATGACACTGTTTTCATGGGTGGCTACCCATGACACTGTTATCATGGGTGGCAAAGGTATTGTGGTCGTCAGGAAAATTGGTGAAGGTCTCCTGATGCAGGTCTTATAACTTGGTGACCTGATTAATGATGAGGCAACCGGTGGCAGGTCTGTCTGCCTGTCTGTGTTTCTGTCTGTCTTCTTGTCTGTCCGTCTATCTGTCTGCCTGTCTGTCTGTATATCTGTCTGCCTGCCTGTCTGTCTGTCTAAGATAACCATTTACAGAATTTTCTCTTATTCCCAGGTACCTATTTACTGCTAGGTGAACAAGGGCAGCAGGTATAAGGCGACTAACACCGAGGTACCTACTTACTGCTAGGTGAACAAGGGCATCAGGTGTAAGAAAACCTGCCCAACATTTCCACTTTTTCCCGGGGATCGAACTGCAGTTCCTCAGAGTGTGAGCTGAGGCAGCTACCTTGAGGCAGCAAGGAGATTCAGGTTCCTGGGTAATATACATCACAAGGCCCTGTAACTTAACTGCAAAATCTACATAATTATACAAAGAGCTAAATAATTGTCCGTGAATTAATAATCCATTTGTATAGTCCGTTGAAAGGTCATTACTGGAACAATAACATTATTATCGGATACATTACGTTCAGTGTAATATTGATGAAAGATAAAACTTGTTACTTGGATTCATAACTCACTAAAATGTCGAGTGAACTTTATAATGGAGATGAAACCATTATTTACTAAACACACACACACATACCTGAGTCATATGAAGCCTCTGTCTCATGCTTAACACACACCTATGTCGCTTATTGCCTTATCTCCTGACAAGGGTCTTCAGCTAGACCGAAAATATTCAGGTTGCTTCTGTACTTTTATATGTGGGTTCTTCCTATGTGTGTGTGTGTGTGTATATATATATATATATATATATATATATATATATATATATATATATATATATATATATATATATATATATATATATATATATATATATATATATATCAGAAGTGTCTTACCATGCCAAGACTCATTTCCTTCTTGAGGTGAGCGCCCTCTTTCGACAACCCAACACTTAGCGAATATGACTCACTCCTGAGATCTATCTTTGAAAGGGCACTGTTCTGTCACGGGAAGATCAGTAATGGAATCAAGCAACTCTCCCAGTGTGACTGAGAGGTATAGGGGTGCAGAAGACAACGCAGGTAGCTTTACCTTTGACTAGTCCACTGGCTTCCAGTGGACTTATCAAAGATATTGTCCCCGAACGCTTGAGAGGTACGGTAGGAGTTCAAGTCCCCAGGTTCATGTTCAACACTGTTCGTAATAGATTTGTTGGGATGGTTCTTCTCAAAGAAGTCCTGGCACTCATTCCACATTTCTATGACGGTTTTTATCGCATCATTTTTAATCTCCTCCCTTTCTTCTTCTTCCTCCGATGACTGCTCCTCAGTGAGCACCTCATGCTGCTCATTCTGGAGTTCGGCGAGTTCATCTGTTCTCAGTTCCTCCTCATGATCCTTGACCAGTTCCTCGATGTCGTCACTGTCGACTACAAGACCCATGCTCTTGCCCATGGACACGATCTCCTCCATAACAGAGGTCTCAAATCCTTTGAGATCTCGTTCAGGAATGCATTCAGGCCAAAGTTTCTTCCACGCTGAATTCAAGGTCAGGTACGTGACTCCTTCCCAGGCTTTGTCGATGAGGCTGATGCAATGCACAATGTTGAAATGGTTCTTTCAGAACTCCTTCAGCGTCAAAAACGTCTCCTCGATCACATTACAACACCTGGTGAAGAATTCCTTAGTGTACAGCTTCTTGAAGTTGGAGATCATTTGCTGGTCCATGGGCTGCAGAAGAGGAGTCGTGTTAGGAAGGGGGAGGAACTTGACCTTAATGAAGTCGTACTCACTGTCCATATCGTCGACCAAACTTGGAGGGTGTGTCAGTGCACTGTCCATCAGAAGAAGGCACCTTTCCGGTAGGAGATTGTCGGCAAGATATTTCCTAGCAGCGTGAAAAGACTCGTGAAGCCATTCTAAAACAAACTCCTTGTAACCCAACCATTCATATTCGCCCTCCACATCACGGGAAGTCTGGCCTTGTTCACATTGTGCTGTTTGAACACACGAGAATCTTCGTGCATTTAAATTTTAGATCGCCACTTGCGTTCGCGCAAAAGGGTTACTCTATCCTTCATTGGCTTGTGGCCGGGCTTAGCCTTCTCCTCCTGGGTTATGTAGGTTCTCCTCCTTGTTTTGGGACGTGTTCTTCGGCCTTCACGAATTCAGCTAAATCTTTCGCAAACGCTTCAGCAACAGCAGAGTCAGAACTAGTAGCCTCTCCATACTTTACCACACTATGAATGTGTCTTCTCTTACGAAACTTTTCAAACCATCCTCTACTGGCTTTAAATTCATCACTTTCTGCACTCGTAGAAGGGTAATTCTGCCGCAAATCACTGTGTATCTTCCTGGCTGTGGCATGCAAAGAGTACGTAACCTTCATTCGGCGCATGTACACACCCTCATTTACAGGCTATCTCCCCAACCAGCGAACCAGGTTGCTAAGAGTTGATGACGGGGCCCTGTCGTTCAACTAGTGACCAGGTTCTAGCCAATAAGAAGATGGTTTTGGCAATCGCAGAGGTTATGTGGGTACCGCTCTCCTGTCTGCCCTTGTCATTCCCATTCTAGAGCTGGTTGAAGCACGGTCTGCTATCTTGTGGCTTCTATTTCTGCCTTGCTTACCGTGGAGTGCACTATACTTATCACTGTACATAGTGTACATATTGCTGTTCTAAATTGGTGAAGGATAATATAAGTCTAAACTTTTTCTGCTGTGTTTATTTTGCTCCCATTACACCTGGGATAACAGGCCATTTGGAATCCTGGGTTGTAATATGGGGGCCTGTCCGGGATCTGGAGCTGGACTTAGAGAAACGGTTGAGCTTAGGGTGAAGCTCGTAGCAGGAACATTGTGCAGCTTGCTGTCTGGCACTGCTTTACAAATTTTGTGTGTCAGTTGCTTTATGATCAGCCTTGCTATTGTGTGATCGTTCAACAGCTCGCTACTAGCTTGTTCGGTGTGCTTGCTTCGCTACGGTCAATCTTCTAGAACAGTGTAGCTGTCTGGCATTGCTTTACACATTTTGCGTGTCAGTTGTTACTAGCCTGTTCGGTGTGGAGAATTTTGCAGTCAGCTTTGCTTGTATGTGTATTCTGCAATCGTACTGTGCATAGCTAAGCGTGTTCTGCAAATTAACGTGTTACGTTGGGGTATTCTGCAATCGTACTGTGCATAGCGAATAACTTATGCCACCTAGACGAGTCAGACGTCTGGTGTCGGCATGTACTTTGCATAACCTACCTAAATTGTCCCTACAGCGTTGTTGGTAAATTGCTCGTTCCATTGGCATTAAATACAAACGCACTCTCACAGCTGTGCAACTGCGTTCACTGATTGCTGACAAACTTATAGAAGAAGAGATGGCACATCAGACTCCTCCCTCTATGGGAGCTAGGGCAAAAACTCCTATGTTCTCGCAGGAGGAAGATGATACACCTACGGAGCAAAATGGTCAGTATAGTGCAGCTGGGTTGTCTCAGGGTGAATCAGCGTCATTGGCACTTGAGCTGGCAAAAATCAATCTTGAGCAAACTAGGGAACAGAGAGCATTTGCAAGGGAAGAATATGACAGGGAAAGAGAAAGGAGGCAGTTTTCGCATTCTGTAAATAATTTTAGTTTACAGAAAGCAGTACAGTTTGTTCCCCGCTTCAATGAGGCCGAACCAGAGCAATTTTTCGAAAGCTTCGAAAATCAGGCTCGAGCCTTGAGGTGGCCGGAACAGCATTGGGCATCGTTGGTTCATACAGCATTATTGGGTAAGGCACAGGAATTTATGTCAGTATTAAATGACGCTGAATTTTCTGATTATCAAGTAGTGAAGACCACAGTGTTGGGAGCATATACATGTATCCCAGCCAAATACAAGAAAAATTTTAAACTGAGCAGGCGGCAGCTTGGTCAATCCCTAGTGGACTTTGTGAGACAGCAAACCAAAGCTTTTACCAGCTGGTATAAAGCAAGTGGTGTCTCTACCTTTGAGGAGCTGGTGCAGCTTATTCTGATTGATAACCTGCTGGAGTCTGTGGGACCAGAGGTTCGAGTCTTTCTGCAGGATCGTGACTTAACCACTGCATTGGAGGCAGCCAGGTTGGCTGATACCTTCGAAACTAACCGCTCCTTGTCCGAGCGGTCCCGTCTCTCTTTTCAACAGCCTGGCATGAGCAGAGATCGTCAACCTTGGAGAATGAAGTGCCAGCCGGAGGGAGAACGTCTACATCAGCCAACTAAGTCACCTGGTGAGCCACGCTTCTCAACATATGGTCCACCTGCGGAGAGGCAAACTACTCATGGTGCATCTCGACAACAGTATCCAGAGAGACACCAGCCAGAACGACACCATTTGCAACATCAGCAGGGAGTAAAGGGCAAGCCTGTCGTCTGCTTCCTCTGCAACAAAGTAGGTCACATCCGTCCCAACTGCCCCCATAAACCCCAACCCATTGGGAAAATCTCTAATATCCCTAGTAACATGTCCCCTAGAGAAGTAGAAAAAGGTATGGCCCCTTATTATTGCAAGAGTCTAATTTCCCTTCAGGAAAACTCAGAAACAACTAAAGTAAAGACCTTTAGAGATACTGGAGCATATTGCACACTTGTAAGAGAAGGAATATTACCCCTTTCAGAGAATACTTCTTTGAATTCCTCTGTTTTATTGGAAGCATTTGGAGGAGCTATATATTCTGTTCCTTTGCATAAAATTTATGTACAGTGCAAATATTACACTGGGTACTTGACTGTAGGTGTCTCAAAAGGATTCCCCATGAATGATGCAGTGTTATTACTGGGTAATAGCATTACTACTGTTAGTTCGTGTCCTGAACCTATAATGATTAATTCTTCTCCGGTGTTGGCCATAACTTGGGCAACATCCCAAGGGTTCTCTGGAGAGAATGTTGACCTTTCCTTGGACGACTCCGATCTCGGAATAACCACGTTGTTTTATGAGGCACACCGGCCGGAGCCTCGTAAATCAAGTGAACAGACCCTGATCAAGCCTTCCTATTCCCAGGTTGCAGGATTGCCAGATGTCTCTGTTTCCATGCCCGAGGGACTGTCCTTCCGGGAGGAACAACGAAAGGACCCTTCTTTAAAATTCGCTTTTCAGGCAGGCATTGGTAAATCCTCTTTGAGTCATCCGGTCAAGTATGAAGTTAAAAACAATTATTTGATCTGCACTGAGACTGGTGTTGTGATAGAAACACAGGCCTTATCTCTAGGCTTTATTGAACATAGAATCTTCATAGTACTTCTGCAACAACAAAATATAATGACTAGTACATCTAATAATAGCTTCTACAGGGATGGTGATGTCTTGCATATGTCAAGAGAAAAGTTATAACTACAGGCCACATATTTAAACTCACCATGTAATCTGCATCGCTGATAAATGGATAAAGTAGGAGAGAATCACACACCATGTGTTGGTGCCCATGACACACACCAAACTGTTGTTGTTGTTAAGGGCCCCTAGAGGTGGTGCAGTATTATCCTGCTGCTGCTCCCCACAGGACCAGTATCACTACAATCTCCCCCTTCTAAAATATCAGAGACAGTAATCTCCCAAACTGTTAGGTGGGCGACGTACACGTCCCGACCTTCGTAGCCCTTGAGCCTCTTCACCAGGTTCGATATTTTCCAGCGGGGTTTGATTAACTGCTGGAGCAGAATCCTCTATTTCCATAGGGGTAGTCTCAAGGGGCTTTCCAGGAGAAAACGAAGCATCTTTCACATCTATTGGTGTATCTTGAGATTCCACACTAATAGGGATTTCAACTGGGGCTAAATGTCTTGTAGATACTGTAGTCTCTTCACCATTTTGGTAGCGAATGTGGGCGTAATGTGGATTAGCTTGCAGGAGCTCTACCTCTTCCACTAAAGGATCCGTCTTGTTCATCCTACGGTGACTCTTCAGGAGAACGGGTCCAGGATGACATAACCAAGTGGGCACGGAGGCTCCCGTAGAGGAACGACGTGAATAGTTGAGGAGTCTTTCATGAGGGGTTGCATTAGTAGCTGTGCACAGCAGTGATCTAATAGAGTGAAGAGCATCAGGTAGGACAGTTTGCCAGTGTTGAACAGGTAGATTGCGCGACTTTAATGTCATTGTAACTGCCTTCCATATAGTACCATTGAACCGCTCCACTTGACCATTGCCTTGAGGGTTGTAGCTTGTTGTTCTGCTGCAGGCAATACCTTTGCTAGCCAAAAACTCCTGAAGTTCGTTACTCATGAACGAGGATCCCCTGTCTGAATGGATATAAGCTGGCATACCAAAAATAGAGAACAACTGTGAAAGACAACTAATAACAGTTGAAGCAGCCATATTTGCACAGGGGAATACAAAGGGAAACCTTGAATATTCATCTACTATGTTAAGGAAATACCTCTTCGGATTTGTGCTTGGTAGAGGTCCTTTGAAATCTCTATTCAATCTTTCGAAAGGCTGGGTGGATTTTATGAGATGAGTCTTCTCTGGCTGATGAAAGTTTGGCTTGCACTCTGCACATACTCTGCATGCTCTGATCACTTGTCGCACATCTTCCACTGAGTAGGGCATGTTCTTTGATTTGACAAAATGGTACAGGCGTGTAACTCCTGGGTGACACAAAGCCTTGTGGAGAGCTGAGAGTGATTGCAAATCATGACATGCTGCTCCACAGTGGGACCTAGAGAATGCATCAGGTGAGATGTTCTCTTGACCCGGTCGGTACAGAATATCAAAGTCATAACACGATAGTTCCATCCTCCAGCGTAATATCTTGTCATTCTTTATCTTACTTTTGTGCCTCTTGTCGAACATATACATCACGGACCGTTGGTCAGTCCTTATGGTGAAATGTCTACCAGTTAAATAATGCCTCCAGTGGCGAACTGCTTCTATGATGGCCTGGGCTTCCTTTTCTACAGCAGCATAACATTTCTCTGATCCTTGAAAAGTTCTCGAAAAGAAGGCTACTGGTCGTCCTGCCTGAGATAAGACTGCAGCAATGGCAATGTCAGATGCATCCGTTTCCACTTCGAATGGTAGGGACTCATCAATGGCTTGAACTACTGAGTTTTCAATGTCCTGTTTGAGAGTATGGAAAGCGGCTTCTGCTTCCTTTGTCACAGGAAATGTGGTAGCACTCAATGGGCGGACTTTACTTGAATAGTTGTAGATCCATTGTGAGTAATAAGCAAAGAGACCAAGAGTTCTTCGGAGTGACTTTTTGTCTTGAGGCATTGGAAGTTCCCGTAGAGGTCGTAGTCGTTCAGGGTCTGGGAATATTGAACCTCCTTCCACTACATAACCAAGGATGCTAAGCCTTTTAGTTGAAAAAGTGCACTTTTCCTCATTGTAACTGATATTTTTCTTCTTGGCGGCTTCCAAAAACTTATCAAGGTTTGCATCATGTTCCTCCTGGGTCTTGCCACAAATGGTAACATTATCTAAATACGCGTAGGTTCCCATGAGTTGCTCTTCCTGAATGAGTGAATCCATAATTCGTTGGAAGCAGGCTACCCCATTGGTGACTCCAAAAGGGACTCTGGTAAACTGATACAGGCCATCACTAGCCTGAAACGCTGTGTATGGTTTATCTTCATTCCTTATAGGGACTTGATGATAGGCACTCTGCAGATCAATTGTGCTAAACACGTAGTACTGAGCAATTTTGTTCACTGTATCGTCAATTCGAGGTAGAGGGTACCCATCAAGAAGTGTAAATTTGTTGATTGTCTCAGAGTAATCGATAGCCAGTCTCCGTTTCCTATAACCATCTTTAACAACAACAACCTGTGCACGCCAAGGGGAATCACTCGGTTCTATAATACCCTCCTTCAGCAGCCTCTGAGTTTCTTTCTCAATGAACATCCGATCCTCATAAGAATAGCGGCGTGACTTAGCTGATATAGGATGGCAATCCGCGGTAAGATTTGCAAACAGCTTTGGTGGGTCTACCCTTAAAGTGCTAAGTCCACAGACAACAAGAGGAGGCAGTTCACCTCCATATGTTAAGGTGACACTACCATGCAGCTTCTGAAAGTCCTGACCAAGGATAACATCAGAGCACAGTTGTGGCAGAATAGCTAAATGTACATCTTGATAATCCTTTCCATTAACTCTGAGATTTACCTTACAAAACCCTAAGGTCTGAATAGAGAGAGATGTTGATGCCATGGAAACGGTACCTGATGAGTGATGTAGAGTCAAGGAGAGCCGTTTAACTAAGTCAAGGTTGATGAAACTCTCTGAGCTGCCACTATCGATAAGACCATCTACTTCTGTTCCTTTGATGAATACTTTCACAACTGCCTTTGACAGTGAATTTGGAGTAGCCGCAGAAGTCACTGTTGCTAGAGTCGCATGATCACTGGAATGTGTGGAGGCACTAGCTCTTGTTGATGCATTAGCACGACATACTTTAGCAAAGTGACCTTTCTTGTGGCATTTATGGCACATTGCTTCACGAGCAGGACACTTTGGACGTGGATGTCTTGAAAAACCACAAAAGAAACACACCGTACCTGCTGCTGCTGTCACTGAGGCAGGTTCCCCAGTAACTTCATTGCAAGAGTCTTGGTCAGGAATTGCAGCACTTACCACTCGAGAAGGCTGAGTGGTACTGTATACTTCAGAATTCTTCTGGGCTGAATCTAGAGCTCTTGCCTGGTCAAAGGCAGCGGCTAAGTCGAGAGTTTTATTCTCCAATAAACGCTGCCTTATTATTGGTGATTGCAGGCCACTGATAAAAGCATCCCTGATGGACTCTTCACAATACTGAGCAGCTGTCACTGCTTGGAAGTGACAGTCCTTACCTAAAATTTTCAGTGCTTGAAAGTATTCCTCTAAGGACTCATCAATCTGCTGGCGGCGAGTTGCAAGGCGATAGCGTGCAAAGATTTCATTTGTAGGTTTAATATACTGAGACTTGAGGGTTTTGATAGCATCTTCGTAGGTATTACACTCAGAAATAGCCTCATATATCTTAGGTGACACAAAATTGATGAGCAGACTTAGTTTATCTAGATCTTCTTTAGGAAGGGCTCCCAAGAAGTTTTCGAAAGTCTTAAACCAGTGCTTCCATTCCTGAGCAGCCGTTGATAAGCTGGGGTCACAGTCTAGCCTCTCAGGTTTCAGTAAACGCTCCATGTTGTGATGTAGTCTAGCGCAGGATCACCACCAGGTAGCCCAGGATTCTATGTTCAATAAATTGTTGTGATAGAAACACAGGCCTTATCTCTAGGCTTTATTGAACATAGAATCTTCATAGTACTTCTGCAACAACAAAATATAATGACTAGTACATCTAATAATAGCTTCTACAGGGATGGTGATGTCTTGCATATGTCAAGAGAAAAGTTATAACTACAGGCCACATATTTAAACTCACCATGTAATCTGCATCGCTGATAAATGGATAAAGTAGGAGAGAATCACACACCATGTGTTGGTGCCCATGACACACACCAAACTGTTGTTGTTGTTAAGGGCCCCTAGAGGTGGTGCAGTATTATCCTGCTGCTGCTCCCCACAGGACCAGTATCACTACATGCGGGTAGGTGGGCCACCGGACCTTATGCTGGAATGTTGGAGGGGGACATATTCTGTCAAAATGACCTTACGCCATCCCATACCATCTTATGTTATGTTGCAAGCATTTCGAACTCAAGTATATGTAACATATGTGGGGCAACGATGTACGTGTCGGCTGTGTGGGTCGTATGACCACATACCGGCGCAGTGTGGTAAGCATCGTGGGTATCTCCAACTACGGCAACAGCAACAATTGGAAGTGGTCGAGGAGGGTGAGGGACGAGACCAGTCTTATGCAAACCTGTCTCGACAACGGTCATCTTGGAGTGATGTAGAAAAAGCACAGGAGAATGCTTTGGAGGATGCAATACAGCAAGGAGCATCACCGTCATTGGACATAAATAAAGTATTTGACGAGAGTCTGCCCACTATGGGAGAAGAGGACGTAGCAGCGTCTTTAGTGAAGGCACTGGATGTTTTGTTAGATGAGTCGATCGTCCACCGTGTGGAGGATCCAGGCGCAGTTTTGGGATCAGTTGAGCATCATGGTGAGGCGGTGGATGCAAGCATTGTGTCTAGTGTGTCGAATGGTATGATGGTGCATGTAGCAGAGGTGGAGGTGCATCAGGATGGTACTAAAGAAATCCCAAGGCAGGTGGAGGGTAGGACGCGAAAGCGGACTGCAACCCCATCGGACTCGGATGATGTGCTTACTCCTGCCCAACGGCCAGGGAAAAAGTCTTGGGTGAAGGTACAGAGGAAAGGGAACAGTGAATCCAAGGAACAAGAGTTTATCAAGGTGGTTCCCAAAAAAGGGGGCAGGGATAGAGGCGTTGTAAAATGTATAAGTGAAAAGTCTATACCTAGAACGAAAGGAAAATCCCATTAGTTGACTTTAAGGTTTTGACAATAAATATTAATGGTTTGAGATCTGAGCGGAAGCGAAAGTGGTTTAATGAATTTTTGGTGCGTCTAGATGTGGATGTGGTATTTCTTCAAGAACACAATTACCGAATTGGATATGAGTTGGAAATGAATGGTTATGATGTGTACATGGAATATGCGACGAGGATAAAAGGGGGAGTCGCCATTCTGGTAAAGGAAAATAGCCCGTTTGTAGTACGACGTAGTGAAAGGGGGGAGGGGAGAGTGATTAGGGTGGATGGTTTATGGGGTAGGGTACACACAAGTTTTGTGTGTATATGGGCCGGCCGAGGGAGATGTAAGACTTAAAACTAATTTTGTACAAGATGTATTAGTATATTATTTACGTAGTTTACCAAATGTAGCAATAATAGGGGGCTACTGGAATTTTGTGATACAACGAAAGGATGTGGAGCCTCGAGGAGCGGGATGTTGTTTGGGGTTATTGGGAGATTTATTGACGAGTGTGGGTTTAACGGATGTGTGGGGGGGGGATGGTAGAGCATACCTTCATTAGACGAGATTATCTCGCGTGTCTTGTGCGGTTACAGTGCGGAGAGTGAATGTGATAAATGTGTTTTTTTTCGGATCATAGAGGAGTTGTAATGGATGTAGATATTGAGTGTGCCTAGGAGGGGTCCATCATTTTGGAAATTGAATGTAAAGTTATTGAAGGCAGAGGAAAGTCATTTGTCTTTTGGGCACATGTGGGAACGCCTAGTGGTTGAAGCACCTGGAGATGTGGCCTTGGTTAATTGGTGGGAAACGATAGCCAAAAAGCGAATTAAGGAATATTATATTAGTCGAGGGGCGAGATAAAATCAGTTACAGTATGGTTTCCAATGATATTTAGAGGGGCAGTTGCGCGACTGCTATGTACAAGCGAATGCTAATTATCCTGTTATAGAGATTGAAAGAATTAAGGAGAATCTAAGAAATTTACAAAATGAGAGATTTGATGGGGAAAGGCTTAAGGGTAGAATCGAAGAGGTTTTGTGGGGAGATCGGCCGTCGGCGTGTGTTGAGGAATCAACACAGACGTTGCAAGGCAATTGAGTTAATGGGGTTGAAGGTTCAGGTAGGTATGCAAGAGTATAGAGTGAATCAGGTGTTGACGATTGAGGATATGAGTGGGTATATTGATGCTTGGGTTAAACTGAAAACGCAAAGTGTTGGAATAAGTGAAATTGCATTACAGTCATTCGGTAGGTTTGTGCAGTGTGAGCTGACGGAGCATGATCGTTTGATGTTGGGAGGGCCGATAACGGAGTGTGAGACTTGAGAGGCTTTATCTGGGGCGCAATTAGGTAAGGTGCCAGGAATTGATGGGTTGCCCAGCGACTTTTATCTTCAAAATTGGAACGTTTTAAAGGGGTTTTTGTTACATTTATTCAATATAATTAAGCGGGATCGGGTTTTAGGGGAACAGCAAAGGATGGCTGTGGTCGTTCTAGTACCTAAAGGTGAGCCATTAACAGTAAAAGATTATCGTGCAATCTCGTTATTGTGTGGTGACTATAAAATTTTTGGAAGGATCTTAGCTAACAATAAAAAAAGTCCTGGGCAGATTGATAGATAAGGGACAATATGGGGTGCCGGGCAGGTCTATGTATGAAGGTCACGGTATGATTAGAAGTTTTATTGAAGAAAGAGTAAGACTGGGAGGGGGGGTATTGGCTATAGATTGGGAGGCGGCATATGATAGTGTGGAATGGGAGGCGTTATGGAAGATCATGAGATGGCAGGAGTTTGGGGCGGAAATTATATCATGGGCCAAATTAATGTATCAGGAGGCAACCTTGTGTGTGCAAGTAAATGGGAGGCTAGGAGATCGAATTCAGATGGGAAAGGGTTTGCGTCACGGTTGTCCCCTTCCACAAATTTTTTTTGCTTGTTTTCAAGATCCCTTTTATAAAGGGATAAGGGTTTTATTGGCAGCAAATGGGATGGGTAATGAAAGGAGTGGGAGAGCGGGCATTGTTGGATATGTCGATGACACTACGATAGTGAACGGTAACATGGATTTGCTTCGGGTGGAAAAGTTAGTGAAAGTTTTTGAAAAGGCTTCTGGTATGACAATTAATACGGGAAAAACAAAGTATATGGATCTTGGGAAAGGGTCACGTGAGGAAGGAATAGTTGCTGAAAGGTGGGAAAGGGTGGACCAAATACTGATATGTGGGATCGTTTATTCAAGTGATATCAAGTTAGCACAACAAATAAATTCCGTGTGTATTGTTGATGGTGTCCTGAAGCGCCTCAGTGGTTTAAGAGCTGCTAATTTAAGTTTGCATCAAAGGGTGATTACAACGAATGTGCTATTATATAGTAAACTATGGCACGTTACAGTAATATTTCCGATACTTCGTTGTGAGATAAAAAGGTTACAAAAAAAAGCGTTTTTAGATTCATTTGGGGAACAGGGAGCGAATGGTTAAGTAGAGCGGTTGTCACACTCCCGGTTGGCCGTGGAGGGCTGAGCCTTATAGATGTTGAAAAGAGGATAATAAGTATGTATTTAAAACATAGTTTTAAGAGAGAGGGGGGAGCGAGAGAAGGCGGACTTCATAGGATACGTCAGGATATGCAACGGTGGTGGGAGGGTAGGGAGTTCATGATAGGTGAGGCAATGTTACGGGTCTTCATAAACGTGAGGGATCCTTCACATATTAAGTTGAGAAATCTTGATGGGGTGGAAGGTAAGGCTGTGGTAGCAGTGGTAGGAGGAGTTTATCTGATGTATGATTGGCGTAATATTTGGGGGCGTTTGAACAAATTGCGTTTAAAACCTAAAGTAAGAGAAGTTATGTATAGATTTTTACATGGAATCTTGCCGTCAGGAATGGTTTTATTCTATAAGAGAATATGAGAGGATGGGGAATGCAAGGATTGTGGCGGATTGGCGACTATTTTTCACACGGTGTATTTTTGCGATTGTATTGAACTCATAAGGGTTTGGATGGGTAAGGTTTTAAGGTTAGTGGGGGGAGGGGGTTTGCAGGTCTTGAGGGCTCTAAGTTTAGACATAAGTGGGGTGAATAAAATGGTTGAGAATGCGATTGGGTATATAATTACGGATTATATATATATGATGTGGGCTATGAGGGAGGCGGACATGCGTGCAAGAATTAATGCATTAGCAGCAACTTTTTATAGGACACAGTGTCAGAATAAAGGGGTGTGTGGAAAATACTGTATATATTTTCCAGAAATTCAGCATTTGTATGTAAATAGATGGCCATACTGTATTTAATAATATTTATGTCATAGAAAACGGAAAGCCTGCGTCTGAGCAGACGAGACTCGCCATCTTGGTTTTGAATTGGATACAAAGTTAGCATAATGGGAAGGAATTTTCGTGCTCTAGAGGTTAAAATTGGGCTGACACCTCTCAAATAGGAGGCAAAATTGATGGACATGCATTCCTGCATAACTTGAGATATCAGACGACTGGACAAGACACCTCCAGGAACCTCAGATAAGATTTGTGTATAATTCTGGCCAGTGTTTTCATAAATTTAGTTAGTGAGGTTTTTCTGAGTATGATGCACATTAATCTCCAGTCAAATTAGTGAGTGATATCAAGATATATTTTCCTTCTTGTGAAGGCTTACTCAGCCCTGTAACAACTTCAGTAAGTATTACTAAGGCTGGCTCCTCCTCAGGAAAATTAATGACTAGAAAAATAAATAATAACAGACAAACAAACACTTTATTATATAGAAATTTAAAATATAAAACACTTAAATGTGAAATATTAATCCTACATTAAAGAAAATGAAAAATGAAAAATATAAATAACTTAATTCAACGCTAATATATAGGGGAGTCTGGTGTTGGTGACACTGTGTTGTTGAAATCGTAGCCGTTGCTGATGATGGGGGGGGGGGTCGCAGGTGTTGGTTACAACCCACTGGCTAGTTCTTCACAGTAGATAGGGCCTTGAGTATAATATCCCGATGACAGGAAAGCAGGTTCTTTACCGCTGCAATGATGTGGGGTTACGTCCTGCAATTTCATACAGGTGCACAGGTAATTAGATCCAAAATGGGACGTCTCCAGGACGTTAGTCCGTCTCCTGTTCTTCTCGTTGATTGACAGGTGACCCCTCACTGTCATCCATGCTGAAAAGATACAGGTTACCCACTGCTTAAATAATCACTCTCCATGGCAAGTACATTACTCAAAAGACGTGGTGATTATTACAACAGTCAACCTAGAGCAAGACTGAAAGGACTAAGTTTATTATTGGTCAAAAGTGAAGCTTTTAACCAATAAATCCACTAGAATACAAGGCAGGCATGTACTTACAGTAGTGTTGGGAGCTGTGAGTCGAGTGATTTACTGTTTGACCAGAGCCCCACACGTCACCTTTCGGGGGGGGGGGGGAAGAGGGAGGGGAAGGGATAGCGGGAGCTTGACTTACCCTACCTTAACTAGTAGCCAGCAATGAAACTATTGTTACTATATCGCTACTCCTATCTATTGAACTTTTCCCTCACACTCCCCCATACCAAGACTTATAGTCAAGGAGTATAAGAAGAATAGGCGAGGAAAAAGTTCTAACATGTGGAAGTCACGTAAGGCAACAAATCTTCTACTGACTGTCACGACTTAACCAGTCAGAGAAATAATTGGACGAACCATTGATATACACAATATGGAACTTAAAAGCCTGGAGTGCCAATGTCCACCTCAAGAGGCGACTGTTGGTTCCCTTAAAAGTTTCTAGGTATATCAAAGGTTTGTGGTCCGTTTCTAAAATGAATTCTTTTCCCAGCAAATAAAATTTAAGTTTGGAGATACCCCACACAAGGGCTAAACATTCCTTTTCTATTGTGGAGTATCTTGTTTCTGTGGGAAGAAGTTTCTGGCTTAGGAAGCATACAGGGAAGGGAGTACCATCATGGTATTGTAGTAACACCGCACCTAAGCCAGTATTGGAGGCATCAGTTCTCAAACAAAATGTTTTATTAATATCTGGAATCTTAAGTATAGGGTCTTTCGAAAAGATACTTTTAATCTCATTAAACTTTTCCCGAGCTACGTCGGAAAGTTCAAGAGGTTCCTTCACAGACTTTTTAAGGAAGTCTGATAAGATGCCTGTAAGATCAGTAAGGTTCGGGATAAACCGTGCATAAAAATTTACAGAACCAAGAAAGCTTTGCATTAGCTTCTTGGTTTTGGGGAATTTAAATTCTAATAAAGCTTTGATCTTACTGGGGAGAGGCTGCAGAGAGTTATTAGAAAGTATCAGTCCAAGATATCTAATCTTGTTATACCCAAGGAAGTATTTCTTCGGCTTGGCAGTGAGGCCATGTGAGCATAACCTACGCAAAACTGATGTTAATGTTTGGATATGTTCGCCCCACGTAGATGTCATTACGTAAATGTTATCAAAATAAACTGAAACATTTGGCATATTACCCAAGACCTTTCTCATCAGTCTCACATAGGTAGCACAGGCAGTTACCAAACCGAAGGGCATAGTTCTATACTGCATCAGTCCTTGGTGTGTAGGAAAAGCGGTGTACTGCCTAGAAGAAGGATCTAACATTACTTGATATGCCTGCGCAATATCAATCTCTGAAAAGAAGTAAGAGTCATAAAATTTGTGTAGATCGCTATTTATTAAGGGCATAGGCTCAGCATCCCACCGAGTTATAGCATTAAGGCCTCTGAAGTCAATAGCAAGTCTATATGAATTATCCTCCTTCTTAACCATGACTACTGGTGAACAATATGAAGATACTGAAGGTTCAATGATCTTTAGTTTTAATAATTTGTCTACCTCTCGGTCAAATGCATCCCTAAGGTGAACTGGAACTGGGTATAATTTTCGTTTGATAGGATTGTCCGTCACTAAGTCAATCTTATGGACTACCGTGGAGGTAACACCTGGAATATCAGTAAAGACGTCTGAAAAGTTACTCACACATTGAAGTAGTTCATGTCTCTTATGGTCATCCAAAGATTCATTAATATTAATGTTGGTTGCGTCCGAGTGGTCAAGAGTCACCAAGTCATGTAGTTCTTCATCATAGTCTAAGTTAGAGGTGTCAATTATGCACATTTTACATTTTTCAGTTGTTTTATCAAGTTCGTGTGGAAAAACTAAGTCAAAGTTATTAAGGCAGTTAACCGAATTTCTTCGGTAATATTTCTTAAGGATGTTGATATGATCAAGCTTAGGTTTCCCCTTGACTTCTATGAGGTAGTCAACTTTCCCACAAGTTTTTAATACTTCATATGGACCTTTCCATGCTACTAATAATTTATTTGACTTAATCGGCAAAAGTACAAAAACTTCATCACCTACTTTAAAACTTCTCCTCTGACTTTTGGAATCAAAATAGGTTTTGTACTGGTCCATTGACAAGCTTAGGTTTTTCGAAACTATCTCAGAGGTCTCCTCAAGTTTGGATCTAAGGTTAAGGAGAAACTGGTAAGAAGACTGAACTTCAGCATTTACCTCCTCATTAGTCCATAAGTCATGAAGGATGGACAGTAGACCTCTGGCCTGTCTACCATAGAGAAGTTCAAAAGGTGAAAACCCCAAAGAGTCACTGGGAACTTCCCTCATGGCAAACAAAGCACAGGGTAGGTAACGATGCCACTCCTTAGGTTTAAGGGAGCAAAGTTTCCTTAAAATGGACTTGAGACTCGAATGCTGGCGCTCAATCCTCCCATTACAGCTGGGATGATAGGGTGTGGTGAAGAGAGGCTTCACTCCCAGAAGCTGGTATAGATGTTGCATTAAGTCAGATGTGAATTGTGTCCCACAGTCAGACAAAATTTCTCTAGGGATGCCCACTCTGGAGAAGATGGACAAAAGGGCTTCAGCCACCTCTGTAGTAGTTATGGTCTTTAAGGAAACGGCTTCAGGGAAACTCGAAGCATAATCAACTAATGTTAATATATATCTATGTCCCCCAGATGAAAGTGGAGATAAAGGGCCAACGATGTCAATAGCTACTCTTTCAAACGGTACCGTAAAGATTGGCATTTTGACCATAGGTACTCGCCTGGTACCTCGGGAGGATGACAGTTGGCAAACTTTACACGATCTACAATAAGTAGTGACATCTGAGGACATTTTAGGCCAAAAATAGGTTTCCCTAATTTTATTTAAGGTTTTACGATGCGAGAAATGTCCGGCCACTGGCAGGTCATGAGCCATTTTAAGAACAGTCTCTCTGCATTGACTTGGAACAACTAAGATGGAATAGTCTGTCTCATCTAAATTTAATTTGAATACTGACTTGTGCAAGATACCTTTTATATATTCAAATTTATATGAAAAGTTTTTCCTTTGGATAACTTGATTGTTTAGCGGCATTATGGCAATTCTGAAGAGAAGGGCAATTACGTTGTAAATTGACAAAGGAGTTCTTTGATATGTCTAAAGGCTTAAAGTCAGGGAAAATCAAAGGATGGACAGTAGGGGAAGCATGGGCTTTGGTCTGAGCCCTAGTCAAGACATTTATGGTATCGGAGGTGATATCTTCACTTTCATCTAACAAGTGAACCGGTGATCCTACTACCTCGCTTTCGAGAGTATTATTATTATTATTATAATCAAGTGGGAAGCGCTAAACCCGGAGGATTATACAGCGCCTGGGGGGGATGTGGAAGGCATTCAGGCTTAATTCAGGGAACTGGAGCACAGATCCAATTCCCTAAATCAAGAGCCTCTCGCCAACATCAAGGAACCTTCCTTGAGGGGCTTTCGAGAGTAGCATCACTGGTTTTTAATCCCACATGAATCTCACGAGACATTGTCTCATCTGAACTTTCGAGGGGCTTCTCCGACTCTACAGGAAGAGGATCTGAAACACCTATGTCCATCTTTGGTGATGAAAGGTCAACCTCAGAAGGAAGAATGGCA
>NC_091345.1:18540788-18543288 GCF_038502225.1 Cherax quadricarinatus
AAAGCCTGAAACAGATTAGAGAGACAAATGACAATTCAGACGTGACATCAGGAAATTCAAAGTCAGGCGCAGACAAGGGGATGGTAAGCAACAACGGAGACATGCCGTACAGGAAGGCCCTATCAGACCCACGTGGGGCCAGGGAAAAGACGACGAGCACACTGAGATCAAACGACAGGTCTGAAGACAATGATGGAAATTCAGAGTCAGGCGCAGACAAGGGGATGGTAAGCAACAACGGAGACATGCCGTACACGAAGGACCTATCAGACCCACGTGGGGCCAGGGAAAAGACGATGAGCACACTAAGATCAAGCGACAGGTCCGAAGAAAATGAAGGTTTGTTATATGCAGAGGTTCTAACAGCCAACTGCAGTAGCACGGGACAGCTGGCCAGGAAAGACAGTCCACTAAGAATAGATGTTTCAGATATGACAGGGACTGAAGGCAAGAACATGTCAATGGAAGGAAACAAAATGCCTCAGAGGAAGCAGATGGAGACTCAGTGGGAGGAGGAAAGGGCGAGGTCAGTTTTTGTGTACGGGCTCCAAGAAGCCAAGGGGGCCAACTTTGAAGAAATAAAACAGGAGGAGAAAAAAATGATTGAAGGCATCATGAAAACAATAGGGGAGGGCAATATGACCCAGGTGACAAATTTTCAGAGAATTGGGTGGTTTGCGAGTGGAAGGATACGGCCTGTCAGAGTAACTTTCAAGGAAGAATCAGTTCGAATCAGGATTCTGCAAGAGAAAGCAAGACTGAGAGACAAAGAGGGGTACCAGAGAGTATACCTCGACCGCGACAGAACACAAGAAGAAAGGACTACACTGAAAGAGAGGGTACAGAGACGCAAGGAGGAACGAGAAGCAATGAAAATGAGCAGGACCCAGACACAGGAGGAAGGGCAAACACACCCCACAGAATCTCCCACCAAAAGACCCCACCCGCGACATTCCCAACGCAACTGAGCAACCTATACTCCAACCCACTCACTGTTCCCTCTGCCACCAACCCCCATATCACAAACCTCACCCCAACAGCTGTCCCTTATGGGCATTCTGACCCCACCCCCATCAACACATACCCCACCTACACCACAGCCCCATATAGGCCCCCACCAAGGCTCTCCCTCCCCCAACCCCAATATACTTGCATGACCACAATGATAGAAAAGAAACTAAAGGTTTGGTACACAAATGCGGATGGAATAATGAATAAACATGAGGAGTGGAATGAAAGAATCAGTGAAAAATCCCCAGACATCATAGCAGTCACAGAAACAAAACTCGCTGAGATAATAACAGACACAATCTTCCCAACAGGATATCAGATCCTGAGGAAAGATAGAAGGAGTAGAGGGGGAGGAGGGGTTGCACTGCTCATAAAACACCAATGGGGATTTGAGGAAATGGAAGGCATGGACATGATTGGAGAAAGAGACTACATTGTAGGTACAATTCAGTCCGGAGAACATAAAGTAGTCATTGGAGTGATGTATAACCCACCACAGAACTGCAGGAGGCCAAGAGAGGAGTACGAAGAAAACAACAGGGTGATGGTGGACACACTGGCTGAGGTGGCAAGAAGAGCTCACTCGAGCAGAGCAAAGTTACTGGTAATGGGCGATTTCAACCACAGGGAGATCGACTGGGAAAACCTGGAGCCACATGGGGGTCCCGAAACATGGAGAGCAAAGATGATGGATGTGGTACTTGAAAACCTCATGCATCAACATGTCAGGGACACAACCAGAGAGAGAGGGGAGGATGAGCCAGCAAGACTGGATCTTGTGTTCACCCTGAGCAGTTCAGACATCGAGGACATCACTTACGAGAGGCCCCTTGGAGCTAGCGATCATGTGGTTCTGAGTTTTGACTATATAGTAGAGTTACAAGTGGAGAAGGTAACAGGAACTGAAGGGGACAGGCCAAACTATAAAAGGGGGGACTACACAGGTATGAGAAACTTCCTGCAGGAGGTTCAGTGGGACAGAGAAATGGTAGGAAAATCAGTAAACGAGATGATGGAATATGTGGCAACAAAGTGCAAGGAGGCAGAGGAAAGTTTTGTTCCCAAGGGAAACAGAAATAATAGGAAGACCAAGACGAGTCCTTGGTTTACCCGAAGGTGTAGGGAGGCAAAAGCTAAGTGCAACAGAGAATGGAAAAGGTACAGGAGGCATAGGACCCAGGAAAACAAGGAGATTAGTAGAAGAGCCAGAAACGAGTATGCGCAGATAAGGAGGGAGGCCCAGAGACAGTATGAAAACGACATAGCATCGAAAGTCAAATCTGACCCGAAACTGCTGTATAGCCACATTAGGAAGAAGACAACAGTCAAGGACCAGGTGATAAGGCTGAGGAAAGAAGGTGGGGAACTCACAAGAAACGATCAAGAGGTATGTGAGGAGCTCAACACGAGATTTAAGGAAGTATTTACAGTAGAGACAGGAAGGACTCTGGGGGGACAGACCAGATGGGGACACCAACAAGGAATACAC
>NC_091345.1:18548288-18558288 GCF_038502225.1 Cherax quadricarinatus
GAAGAAAATTAAACGTGAATACAGGAAAGAGTAAGGTTATGAGGATAACAAAAAGATTAGGTGATGAAAGATTGGATATCAGATTGGAGGGAGAGAGTATGGAGGAGGTGAATGTATTCAGATACTTGGGAGTGGATGTGTCAGCGGATGGGTCTATGAAAGATGAGGTGAATCATTGAACTGATGAGGGGAAAAGGGTGAGTGGTGCACTTAGGAGTCTGTGGAGACAAAGAACTTTGTCCTTGGAGGCAAAGAGGGGAATGTATGAGAGTATAGTTTTACCAACGCTCTTATATGGGTGTGAAGCATGGGTGATGAATGTTGCAGCGAGGAGAAGGCTGGAGGCAGTGGAGATGTCATGTCTGAGGGCAATGTGTGGTGTGAATATAATGCAGAGAATTCGTAGTTTGAAAGTTAGGAGGAGGTGCGGGATTGCCAAAACTGTTGTCCAGAGGGTTGAGGAAGGGTTGTTGAGGTGGTTCGGACATGTAGAGAGAATGGAGCGAAACAGAGTGACTTCAAGAGTATATCAGTCTGTAGTGGAAGGAAGGCGGGGTAGGGGTCGGCCTAGGAAAGGTTGGAGGGAGTTGGTAAAGGAGGTTTTGTGTGCGAGGGGCTTGGACTTCCAGCAGGCATGCGTGAGCGTGTTTGATAGGAGTGAATGGAGACAAATGGTTTTTAATACTTGACGTGCTGTTGGAGTGTGAGCAAAGTAACATTTATGAAGGGGTTCAGGGAAACCGGCAGGCCGGACTTGAGTCCTGGAGATGGGAAGTACAGTGCCTGCACTCTGAAGGAGGGGTGTTAATGTTGCAGTTTAAAAACTGTAGTGTAAAGCACCCTTCTGGCAAGACAGTGATGGAGTGAATGATGGTGAAAGTTTTTCTTTTTCGGGCCACCCTGCCTTGGTGGGAATCGGCCAGTGTGATAATAAAATAATAATAATAATATATATATATATATATATATATATATATATATATATATATATATATATATATATATATATATATATATATATATATATATATATATAGGCCTGCCTGGTGACTTATATAATATATGGTTGACAGGTTTCTAGACATTGTAGGTGAGGTTAGGTGCTAGGTGTAGACCTTGTAAGTGTACACCGTGACTTTAGGTGTAAGCAGTACATGTGGTGGGTGTAGGTAGTGACTGTAGTAATAGGTGAGGGTAGATGGTAGGTTCAAAGTGCTAGATGATGAATGTAGGTCCTGCTGTAGGTGTGAGTGTAGCTGCTAGGTTGTGTGTGGCAGACAGTGCCTGCTTGATGTGAGTGTAGCTGCTAGGTTGTGTGTGGCATACAGTGCCTATTGGGTGTGAGTGTAGCTGCTAAGTTGTGTGGCACACAGTGCCTGCTGGGTGTGAGTGAGGCAGCAAGTTAGTCAACATAACTGACTGGGAATAATTGTGGCGTCATTAATACCAATGAGTACCTCCACTACACTGCGTACTTAGACACTTTGGCACCTGTCCTTCCCCGTCCCTCTGGGCACGCTGGTATTCACCAGCGTCACTGCAGTGCCAGGGAAACACACAGATGGCACTCACTATTTCCATGTTTTTTCAGAGCATTGCGTATCTTTAGGTAACAAGAAAGTTTCACAATTGTTTTTCTCTTGAGCATCTACCACACGCTCCGTTTATAGATATCAAACTTGCATTTAGCCAAATACTCTTATAGTCATTCTTTTGCCTAGTTTCCCTGGCAGATGAAGCAACCGTGGTGCAGATAGAACTTTCCCTAGTTTCTTTGCTAGTTATTGTTTACAGCATCCAGTTCTGTATTGGACAAACGGGGAAGGACTTGTTATGTAGAGTTAAGAAACACATTCAGAAGTGTCGAGATGTTTGGTGTTGTTTACCAACACTTGAGTATAAACTGTGATCACGTCAACTAGCAGGAGGTGAGGCCTCTGATGTCTCCCACTGCGGTGACTGGGAAATTGTGATCAAGTCAACTAGCAGGAGATGAGGCCTCTGATGTCTCCCACTGCGGTGACTGGTAAACTGTGATCACGTCAACTAGCAGGAGATGAGGCCTCTGATGTCTCCCACTGCGGTGACTGGTAAACTGTGATCACGTCAACTAGCAGGAGGTGAGGCCTGTGATGTCTCCCACTGCAGTGACTGGTAAACTGTGATCACGTCAACTAGCAGGAGGTGAGGCCTGTGATGTCTTCCATTGCGGTGACTGACACAACACGTTCACTACTGTTGAACTCACACTCGTGAACATGAGCTTTAGATGAACTCACACCCATGAACATGAACAATAAATGAACTCGGACACACTCGTGAATACACACAAAAAAAATACTATGAACGTTACGTCATCCTGACCTGGATACGTCTCAGCTGAACCTAACACGACCTGAATTAACCTGCCATGTGTAATTCAGTAATCCGGATTGGTCACGAGGATTCTCCTGTTGACGTTCGTGAAGCTGGAAAAACAATGCTATATCTGTCTAGCAGTTATTATTTTTTTGGTGCTTATGATTAAAGATAAAACAACCCTTATGGAACTTTTATATATATATATATATATATATATATATATATATATATATATATATATATATATATATATATATATATATATATATATATATAAACTTTTTCTCCCTCCAGCGCCTCCTGTTTTCCTCCCTCCCTCTAAACAGAAGGTCACTTGTATGTTAATGTGATGGAGTATATAGATGGGTGTGGTGTACATTTGGTTGTTACGTCAAAAAGATGGAGTAGTGTGTAGCATGAGGGTCACCAGACAGATGGTATTATCTACACACACTGCCTTTTGTTGACATTGGTATACAGAGTGGTGTTTTGTTTGTGTGTGTGTGTGTGTACCCACCTAATTGTGCTTGCAGGGGTCGATTCATAGTTCCTTTGTGTGTTTGTGTGCGTGCAAGTGATCGCCTAGTTGTTGTGGTTACTGGGGTCGAGTCTCAGCTCCTGGACCCGGCTGTATAACCGTCTACGACTAATATCTGTAATGTCCTGCCCTTCTTCTAGACCCTGTTGTACCTATCCCTAAGTATGCGCTTGCTTCTACTACCATCTCATTATTCCATTGCCTTACCATCCTGAGGCTGAAGAAGTACTTCCTAACATTCCTCTGGCTCAACTGTGTCCCTTTGTTCCTGGATCTTACTTATCTTACAGCCTGACGTATAATGTCCTTCAAGTATCTTGCCAACAAAGATTCACTAATTAATAATCTTGAGGTTAATGATGAGCTTGGGGAAAGTGATCACAAATCACTTAGTTTCAATATATCATGGAATTACCCAGATAACTGCAATCAAATCTCTGTCCCAGATTTAGGCTTGGCCGACTTCATGGGACTGAAAAATTACTTGGGTGGGCTAAATTGGGATGTCCTGACTATGGGTCAGGTAGGTGATCTTGGATGCCAATATGACGTTTTTCAGAGCATAGTTCTAGCTGCCCAGAAAACTTTTGTTCCGAGTAGGGAAATTAGATCTAACAAAAATGATCCCAAATGGATGAACAATACACTGAAACATCTCATTGGTCAAAAGAGAGGCATATATAGGCGTATCAAAAGAGGGGATGGGCAGTTAAGAAATCAATATATTCAATTAAAGAGAGAAATAAAGAAAGGAATAGGAAACGCAAAAAGAGATTATGAGGCTAAGGTCGCAAGGGATTCAAAGACTAACCCAAAAGGGTTCTTTCAAGTATACAGAAGTAAGATTAGGGACAAGATTGGCCCACTTAAGAGTAACTCTGGTCAAATCACTGACAGTGATAAGGATATGTGTGAAATTCTAAATACCTACTTCCTCTCAGTTTTCACCCAGGAAAATACTAGTGATATTCCTGAAATAATAGATTATGTAAAACAGGATGATAATAAACTATGTACGATTGCGGTAACTAGTGACATGGTCCTCAGACAAATAGAGAAACTAAAACCTAACAAATCCCCAGGTCCTGATGAACTGTTTGCAAGGGTGTTAAAGGAATGTAAAGAGGAACTTAGCATATCTTTGGCTAATCTTTTTAACATATCACTACAAACTGGCATAGTGCCTGATAAGTGGAAAATGGCAAATGTAATACCTATTTACAAGGCAGGTGACAGGTCCTTGGCTTCGAACTATAGACTAATAAGCCTTACCTCCATAGTGGGAAAATTTATGGAATCAATAATTGCCGAAGCAAGTCGTAGCCATCTTGACAGGCACATATTGATTAATGATTCTCAACACGGTTTTACAAAGGGGCGTTCCTGTCTTACGAATTTAGTAACTTTTTCACTAAGGTGTTTGAGGAGGTAGATCATAGTAATGAATATGATATTGTGTATATGGACTTCAGTAAGGCTTTCGATAGAGTTCCACACCAGAGGCTACTGAGGAAACTTAAGGCACACGGAATAGGAGGAGAAATTTTTTCCTGGGTAGAGGCATGACTGACAAATAGACAGCAGAGAGTTTGCATAAATGAGGAGAAATCAGAATGGGGGCACGTCACAAGCGGTGTTCTTCAGGGGTCAGTGTTGGGCCCGATGCAGATGCAGTATAATATTGACAAATGCAAAGTTCTAAATGTTGGACAGTTAAATAACCATGCCACATATAAACTAAATAATGTAGATCTTAATACTACCGATTGCGAAAAGGATTTAGGAGTTCTGGTTAGCAGTAACCTAAAACCAAGACAACAGTGCATTAGTGTTCGCAATAAAGCTAACAGAATTCTTGGCTTCATATATAGAAGTATAAATAATAGAAGTCCTCAGGTTGTTCTTCAACTCTGTATATCCTTGGTTAGGCCTCATTTAGACTATGCTGCTCAGTTCTGGTCACCGTATTACAGAATGGATATAAATGCTCTGGAAAACGTACAAAGAAGGAAGACAAAGATGATCCCATGTATCAGAAATCTTCCCTATGAGGATAGACTGAAGGCCCTGAATCTGCACTCTCTCGAAAGGCGTAGATTTAGGGGGGATATGATCGAGGTGTATAAATGGAAAACAGAAATAAATAAAGGGGATGTAAATAGTGTGCTGAAAATTTCCAGCCAAGACAGGACTCGCAGCAATGGTTTCAAGTTGGAAAAATTCTGATTCAGGAAGGATATAGGAAAGCACTGGTTTGGTAATAGAGTTGTGGATGAGTGGAACAAGCTCCTGAGTACAGTTATTGAGGCTAAAACGTTGTGTAGTTTTAAAAATAGGTTAGATAGATACATGAGTGGGTGTGGGCAGGTGTGAGTTGAACCTGACTAGCTTGTGCTGCTGGGTCTGGTACAGTGCGCCATCCTTAAGTGGGGATGACCAGACTGGGTGGGTCATTCGGATAATCCGGGGGGTGGGTCATTGGTCCAATCCGGGGGGGACATGGACCTGCTCCGCATGGGCCAGTAGGCCTGTTGCAGTGTTCCTTCTTTCTTATGTTCTTATGTATCTGCTACGTTGTTATCATGGCTCCCACAATTCCCTCTAATTCTCCTCTCTCAATACACGAATATTTCCTGAAACCCTTTCCCATTTTTAGCTTAACTGATTAGTCACGGAGGAGGAGCGAAAGAGAGAGAGAGAGAGAGAGAGAGAGAGAGAGAGAGAGAGAGTATGAGGCATATATTTCGATATCCTTCTTTCATAAGCACAGAGATGCTGCTGGTCCTCCAGTAACACTCTCACAGAACCGAGATAAACCCATAACTCACTAAAACACAGTCACACAGACATACATGTTAACACACAAACAGCTGCTTCGCATCGGACTGTTTTTACTGTGTCGACAAATCGCAGATACAACTCCAGGCAGATAATTTTTCATGACCTCAAAATCTACTTCTCTGTATTGAAAGTTTCTATACAAATCATGTCTATTTTCAGTCTAAAAAGGTATATATATGTTGAGATTGACTTTTATTTACTGACACATACGAGATGATGTCAACTCATCAATTCATCCTTCACCTCAGAATCCAGGTTCGACTGAGAAGCTATTCTCTGGCTTCCAGCTTAGTGGTTAGAACGTTCTGCTCAATCGTCATTCCCTGGGTTCGATTCCCGAGGTATGATCAATTAGCATGTCTCCTTGCACCTGCTGCCTCTGCTTAATTAGTAGCAAATAGGTACCTGGGCGTTGGTAGACTGTGGCGGGTGGCATAGTGGGCAAGTCACCTGACACCCGATGGTCACCTAACATAGTGAGGTACCTGAGCTGCGGTTATTGTATATTTTGACGTTTCTGAATCGTCGAAATATACAAAACCACCTCTCTTGTGGTTAACACTAGAGTTGAGTACCATCTCCAGGGCTCAGCGGTAGAGTTGACCACCATTTTAACGCTCAATGGAAGGGTTGAGCTCAGTCTCCTGGGCTCAACGGCAGGGTTGAGGTAACTGCTGGGCTCTCTCTCTGACACCCTTGTTGGATTGTTTACCGTCTTGTTGAACCTCAAACAGTGTTGTCACATACGACATTCTTCCCTCAGAAGTCCCCTCTCTCTCTCTCTCTCAACATTTTTTATAGGTCTGAGAGACACCGTATGTTCAAGACAGCATCAGCTTACTGTTGTACAACGCCGTTCAAGACCCAGGGATCCCACAGGGGTGTGTTCCTAGCAATCTCTTTATCTTAATCACTATCAAAACATTGAGTTTTTCCTCATGGGGAGTTGGGCTACATTTCATGTAGAGGATTTTTCCAACATGCTTGTGCTAATGCAGGTTCTTCTCTGTAGAGAGTACCATTGTCTTTCCATTTAGGAAAACTTACATCTACATGAAAGGTGTTCCGGGGGTCAGCGCCCCCTCGGCTTAATAAATCGAATTCTATTCACAAGATTTCCGTTCACTTCGCACTTCCAGGTGTCCTTTTGTGGTTGTGTTATTCTAACTACCAGTTGATACACTTCACGGTTGTCTTTCTTGACCGGCGAGTGTCTTGGATACAGTAAATAAGAGATCAAAACTTTCTCTTACTTGGGTAATGTTAAAACTGGCAAGCAACACTGGCAAGCAACACTGGCAAGCAACACTGGCAAGCAACACTGGCAAGCAACACTGGCAAGCAACACTGGCAAGCAACACTGGCAAGCAACACTGGCAAGCAACACTGGCAAGCAACACTGGCAAGCAACACTAGCAAGCAACACTAGCAAGCAACACTGGCAAGCAACACTGGCAAGCAACACTGGCAAGCAACACTGGCAAGCAACACTGGCAAGCAACACTGGCAAGCAACACTAGCAAGCAACACTGGCAAGCAACACTGGCAAGCAACACTGGCAAGCAACACTGGCAAGCAACACTGGCAAGCAACACTGGCAAGCAACATTGGCAAGTAACACTGGCAAGCAACACTGGCAAGCAACACTGGCAAGCAACACTGGCAAGCAACACTGGCAAGCAACACTGGCAAGCAACACTGGCAAGCAACACTAGCAAGCAACACTGACAAGCAACACTGGCAAGCAACACTGGCAAGCAACACTGGCAAGCAACACTGGCAAGCAACACTGGCAAGCAACACTGGCAAGCAACACTGGCAAGCAACACTGGCAAGCAACACTGGCAAGCAATACTGGCAAGCAACACTGGCAAGCAACACTGGCAAGCAACACTGGCAAGCAACACTGGCAAGCAACACTGGCAAGCAACACTGGCAAGCAACACTGGCAAGCAACACTGGCAAGCAACACTGGCAAGCAACACTGGCAAGCAACACTGGCAAGCAACACTGGCAAGCAACACTGGCAAGCAACACTGGCAAGCAACACTGGCAAGCAACACTCGCAAGCAACACTGGCAAGCAACACTGGCAAGCAACACTCGCAAGCAACACTGGCAAGCAACACTGGCAAGCAACACTAGCAAGCAACACTGGCAAGCAACACTGGCAAGCAACACTGGCAAGCAACACTGGCAAGCAACACTGGCAAGCAACACTGGCAAGCAACACTGGCAAGCAACACTGGCAAGCAACATTGGCAAGTAACACTGGCAAGCAACACTGGCAAGCAACACTGGCAAGCAACACTGGCAAGCAACACTGGCAAGCAACACTCGCAAGCAACACTGGCAAGCAACACTGGCAAGCAACACTAGCAAGCAACACTGGCAAGCAACACTGGCAAGCAACACTGGCAAGCAACACTGGCAAGCAACACTGGCAAGCAACACTGGCAAGCAACACTGGCAAGCAACACTGGAGCCTCCGTCACTTCTTTTATGGAATAGAATAATTAGACTCAAAATTGGTATTGGTTACCCGAGTCACCGTGAGTCACCTCATGGTCACACCAGACTCACCACTGTGAGTCACCTCATGGTCACACCAGACTCACCACTGTGAGTCACCTCATGGTCACACCAGACTCACCACTGTGAGTCACCTCATGGTCACACCAGACTCACCACTGTGAGTCACCTCATGGTCACACCAGACTCACCACTGTGAGTCACCTCATGGTCACACCAGACTCACCACTGTGAGTCACATCATGGTCACACCAGACTCACCACTGTGAGTCACCTCATGGTCACACCAGACTCACCACTGTGAGTCACATCATGGTCACACCAGACTCACCACTGTGAGTCACATCATGGTCACACCAAACTCATCATTGTGAGTCACCTCATGGTCACACCAAACTCATCATTGTGAGTCACCTCATGGTCACATCAAACTCATCATTGTGAGTCACCTCATGGTCACACCAAACTCATCATTGTGAGTCACCTCATGGTCACACCAAACTCACCCTGACCCACACAGCCAGCAGTGCTGACCAACACTGCCAGCAGTGTTGACCCACACTGCCAGCAGTGTTGACCCACACTGCCAGCAGTGCTGACCCACACTGCCAGCAGTGCTGACCCACACTGCCAGCAGTGTTGACCCACACTGCCAGCAGTGTTGACCCACACTGCCAGCAGTGTTGACCCACACTGCCAGCAGTGCTGACCCACACTGCCAGCAGTGTTGACCCACACTGCCAGCAGTGCTGACCCACACTGCCAGCGGTGTTGACCCACACTGCCAGCAGTGTTGACCCACACTGCCAGCAGTGCTGACCCACACTGCCAGCAGTGTTGACCCACACTGCCAGCAGTGCTGACCCACACTGCCAGCAGTGTTGACCCACACTGCCAGCAGTGCTGACCCACACTGCCAGCAGTGCTGACCCACACTGCCAGCAGTGCTGACCCACACTGCCAGCAGTGCTGACTCATACTGAGCGTCCAAGAGGAGTTGATGGATGGAGCAGTTTATCACAGGAACGTCCTCTCTATTTCCCCACCTCTTTCAACTCCCTGCCAATCTCAACCTCCGCTCTCCAGTCTCTGCTGCAGTCTACTACTTTCAATGCAGATTCTATCTATGAAATATATTGCCAGTGACTGATCTGTTTCACGGACGCTGACCACATCAACTCTCAATCTTAAATCCTTAAAAAAGACCGTCCTAAAAATAACAGTATTGTCTGCCCATAGGTTCGAATTTTGTCCCGTTTTATGAATTGTTTACAATCATAGTCTTATGATCTTAATATATATATATATATATATATATATATATATATATATATATATATATATATATGTGTGTGTGTGTGTGTGTGTGTGTGTGTGTGTGTGTGTGTGTGTGTGTGTGTGTGTGTGTGTGTGTGTGTGTGTGTGTGTGTGTGTGTGCGCATCAAAGAGAAGAAAACTGGATTTTTTGTCGGAGACTGTCTTAAAAACACAAAGAGTTTATTTGGTAAGAATGTAAAAATTTTCCTGTTCTTGTAGCTCGTTCCCTGCTATCCATCTTGATATTCTTCCTTCTAGGTAACCATCCTGGGTATTTCTCCCTCTAGGTATCCTTGTTGGGTATATCTCCATCAAGGTATTTATCCTGGTATACGTTCTTACAGGAATCTGCCCACTTTTCTTTACAAGGATATAGCTAAGACTTGTATTTTTCTATCCGCTCTTATAGGCG
>NC_091345.1:18565788-18590788 GCF_038502225.1 Cherax quadricarinatus
AGAGGCAGCCAGGAAGCTTACAGCACTTCGCCGTATCTCGCATCTGCTTGACAGTAGGAGTTGCAAGATTCTGTACGAGGCACAAGTACGCTCACACCTTGAGTATGCTCCACTTTCTTGGTTTGCCTGCCCCCCCCTCTCATCTGCGACTGCTTGACAGAGTAGAGAACAGAGCAAGACATCTCATCTCTCGCCTGGACCCATCCTGATAGATCTGTCATTTCAGCAGAGCCTTCAACATAGGAGGGATGTGGGTGGCCTTACTGTTATGTACAAGGCCAATATTGTCAAAATACCACACTTGGATCCACTTCGAGGACATCGTGAAACAAGCTTTTATGCCACAAGACGGGCAGAAAGCAGCAACTTCACTCTGGCTGTACCCTTCTCCAGAACATCACTCCATTTGAGATCATACATACCCAGGATGACTCGAGTATGGAACACATCTGTACAGCATAATGATGTCAACGAGATAAAGTCAGTTGATCAAATGAAAATGCTGGCCCACAGATGGCTCCAACTTCATCCTGTTCCGTACTTGTATGTCTCATAACAATAAAAATGCTTTCAAATGAGCTGATGTAGGTAACAGCTCTTAGCTTGCCAATAAAGTTAGGAATCCTTAACCTGTAAATAGCTTGTCAATAAAGTTAAGAATCCTTAACCTGTAAATAGCTTGTCAATAAAGTTAGGGATCCTTAACCTTGTCAAACCCTGTGTAAAAACAGAGGGAGAGGGAGAGAGAGAGAGAGAGAGAGAGAGAGGGAGAGAGAGAGAGAGAGAGAGAGAGAGAGAGAGAGAGAGAGAGAGAGAGAGAGAGAGAGAGAGAGAGAGAGAGAGAGAGAGAGAGAGAGAGAGAGAGAGAGAGAGAGAGAAAGAAAGAGAAAGAGAGAGAGAGACAAGTTGAGCCCAAGATTGTTGAGAAGATGTGCAGACCAGCTAGCAGCACCTCTAACTCGCATCTTTCAGCACTGCCTAGTACAGTGTAAATGGCCCTCTCTATGGAAAGAGGCAAATGTAGTCCCTGTTCACAAAAAGAAGAGCAGAGCAGAAATCAGCAACTACAGACCAGTGTCACTCCTGTCAATCACTGGTAAGATCCTTGAGACAATAATCTCAAGACAAATCACAGAGTTTTTTGACTACCACTCACTACTTTGTGATCGTCAATATGGCTTCAGGAAAGGTTACTCTGCTGCTGATCTGTTGTTAAACCTCTCCAATAAGTGGCACCAGTCACTGGATGAATCCAAAGTCAGCTGTGTGGTAGCACTGGACATTGCTGGCGCTTTCGACCGTGTGTGGCACCAGGGCCTCTTGGCAAAACTTCAAGCACTGGGAATTGCAGGCTCTACGCTATGTCTCCTCAGTGATTACCTTCATGGTAGATCTCTAAGTGTAGTCCTCAATGGAACGGAATCAGCAAGGCATCCTATTGGGGCAAGCGTTCCACAAGGAAGCGTGCTGGGTCCACTGTTATGGAATGTCTACTTCAACGACCTTCTTCATCTCATTCCAGAATCACATGCATATGCAGACGACTGTACACTGACATTAACTTATCCAAGAGAAGAAATGCCAGCTGCTCTAAGCTACATCAATCACCAGCTGAGAGCAATATCAGCTTGGGGAAATAGATGGCAAGTAACATTTGCACCTGAGAAAACGCAAATGATGATCGTCTCTAGGCACCATGATGGTAATGCTGGTGCAGTAGAAAGGATGAATGGGAGGATGTTGGCACCTGGAGAAGTTGATATCCTTGGGGTGAAATTTGACTCCAAACTAACCATGAAGAACCATGTTGTAAATCTTGCAAACAAGGCAGCCAGGAAGCTTACAGCACTTCGCCGTATCTCGCATCTGCTTGACAGTAGGGGTTGCAAGAACCTGTACGAGGCACAAGTACGCTCACACCTTGAGTATGCTCCACTTTCTTGGTTTGCCTGCCCCCCTCTCATCTGCGACTGTTTGACAGAGTAGAGAACAGAGCAAGACGTCTCATCTCTCGCCTGGACCCATCCTGGATAGATCTGTCATTTCAGCAGAGCCTTCAACATAGGAGGGATGTGGGTGGCCTTACTGTTATGTACAAGGCCAATATTGTCAAAATACCACACTTGGATCCACTTCGAGGACAGCGTGAAACAAGCTTTTATGCCACAAGACGGGCAGAAAGCAGCAACTTCACTCTGGCTGTACCCTTCTCCAGAACATCACTCCATCTGAGATCATACATACCCAGGATGACTCGAGTATGGAACACATCTGTACAGCATAATGATGTCAACGAGATAAAGTCAGTTGATCAAATGAAAATGCTGGCCCACAGATGGCTCCAACTTCATCCTGTTCCGTACTTGTATGTCTCATAACAATAAAAATGCTTTCAAATGAGCTGATGTAGGTAACAGCTCTTAGCTTGCCAATAAAGTTAGGAATCCTTAACCTGTAATATAGCTGTCAATAAAGCTAGGGATCCTTAACCTTGTCAAACCCTGTGTAGAGAAAGATAGAGAGCGAGAGAGAGAGAGAGAGAGAGAGAAACAGAGAGAGAGAGAAAGAGAGAGAGAGAGAGAGAGAGAGATACAGACATAGAGAGAGAGAGAGAGAGAGAGAGAGAGAGAGAGAGAGAGAGAGAGAGAGAAAGGGAGGGAGAGAGAAAGAGAAAGAGAGCGAGAGAGAGAGAGAGAAACAGAAAGAGAGAGACAGAGAGAGAGAGAGAGAGAGAGAGAGAGAGAGAGAGAGAGAGAGAGAGAGAGAGAGAGAGAGAGAGAGAGAGAGAGAGAGAGAGAGAGAGAGAGAGAGAGAGAGAGAGAGAGAGAGAGAGAGAGAGAGAGAGAGAGAGAGAGAGAGAGAGAGAGAGAGAGAGAGAGAGACTTATACAGTGCACCAACTACCACTACTCTTACCTCAACCACAACTACCACCCTAACAACCACTCCAACAACAACAACTACCACAACACATTACCAACTACCACTACTCTTACCTCAACCACAACTACCACCCTAACAACCACTCCAACAACAACAACTACCACAACACATTACCAACTACCACTACTCTTACCTCAACCACAACTACCACCCTAACAACCACTCCAACAACAACAACTACCACCACAACAACAATCACCACCACCACTCCCGAGTTCCACAAAAAAATAAAATAATGATAACTCACACCTTACATTACATATGTGATTTACAATACTGGGGAAATACAATTAGAGAAGCAGATACGACTTACTAAGTTAATTACACGAGAATAATGACATTATCAGCATCATAAATTTTTATTGAGCTTAGGTTTAAAAATATGATATTATTTGTTTAATAAAGGGGATATAAATAAGGTGGTGAAAACATCTAGTAAGACAGGAATCTCGGCTGTGGATTCAACCTGGACAAATTTACATTTAGAAAGGTCAAAGGGAAGTGTTGGTTTGACAGTTGTGCTGGAGATGAGTTGAACAACCTGGCTGAGTATACCTGGAGAGGGTTTTGGGGGTCAACGCCCCCGCGGCCCGGTCTGAGACCAGGCTTTGTGGTGGGCCAGGGTCTGATCAAACAGGATGTTACTGCTGGCGTATGAACCACAGTCCGCCTGATCAGATACTGACTTTAGGTGCTTGTCCAGCGCCTTCTTGAAGACAGACAGGGGTCTATTGGTAATCCCCTTTATATATGCCGTTCGTTTATCATATTAGCCCAGCCTCCTCTACCTCAGTGATCAGAGAAAAGTATCCCGGCATCTCACAAGCCCAGCCTCCTCTACCTCAGTGATCAGAGAAAAGTATCCTGGCACCAAAAGCCCAACCCCTACATCATCAGAGAAAAGCCATCCCGGCATCTCACAAGCCCAAGCCTCCTCCTCACCTCAGTCATCAGAGAAAAAGTATCCCTGGCATCTCACAAGCCCAGCCTCCTCTACCTCAGTCATCAGGAGAAAAGTATCCTGGCATCTCACAAGCCCAGCCTCCTCTACCTCACTGATCAGAGAAAAGTATCCCGGTATCTCACCCAACCTCAACCTCTCACCTCAGTGATCTGAGAAAAGTATCCTGGCATCTCACAAGCCCAGCCTCCTCTACCTCAGTGATCAGAGAAAAGTATCCCGGCATCTCACAAGCCCAGCCTCCTCTACCTCAGTGATCAGAGAAAAGTATCCTGGCATCTCACAAGCCCAGCCTCCTCTACCTCAGTGATCAGAGAAAAGTATCCCGGCATCTCACAAGCCCAGCCTCCTCTACCTCAGTGATCAGAGAAAAGTATCCTGGCATCTCACAAGCCCAGCCTCCTCTACCTCAGTGATCAGAGAAAAGTATCCCGGCATCTCACAAGCCCAGCCTCCTCTACCTCAGTGATCAGAGAAAAGTATCCCGGCATCTCACAAGCCCAGCCTCCTCTACCTCAGTGATCAGAGAAAAGTATCCCGGCATCTCACAAGCCCAGCCTCCTCTACCTCAGTCATCAGAGAAAAGTAGTGATCCGGCATCTCAAGCCCAGCCTCCTCTACCTCAGTGATCAGAGAAAAGTATCCTGGCATCTCACAAGCCCAACCTCCTCTACCTCAGTCATCAGAGAAAAGTATCCCGGCATCTCACAAGCCCAGCCTCCTCTACCTCAGTCATCAGAGAAAAGTATCCCGGCATCTCACAAGCCCAGCCTCCTCTACCTCAGTGATCAGAGAAAAGTATCCCGGCATCTCACAAGCCCAACCTCCTCTACCTCAGTGATCAGAGAAAAGTATCCCGGCATCTCACAAGCCCAACCTCCTCTACCTCAGTGATCAGAGAAAAGTATCCCGGCATCTCACAAGCCCAACCTCCTCTACCTCAGTGATCTGAGAAAAGTATCCTGGCATCTCACAAGCCCAGCCTCCTCTACCTCAGTGATCAGAGAAAAGTATCCCGGCATCTCACAAGCCCAGCCTCCTCTACCTCAGTGATCAGAGAAAAGTATCCCGGCATCTCACAAGCACAGCCTCCTCTACCTCAGTGATCAGAGAAAAGTATCCCGGCATCTCACAAGCCCAACCTCCTCTACCTCAGTGATCTGAGAAAAGTATCCCGGCATCTCACAAGCCCAACCTCCTCTACCTCAGTGATCTGAGAAAAGTATCCCGGCATCTCACAAGCCCAACCTCCTCTACCTCAGTGATCTGAGAAAAGTATCCTGGCATCTCACAAGCCCAGCCTCCTCTACCTCAGTGATCAGAGAAAAGTATCCCGGCATCTCACAAGCCCAACCTCCTCTACCTCAGTGATCTGAGAAAAGTATCCCGCATCTCACAAGCCCAACCTCTACCTCAGTGATCTGAGAAAAGTATCCCGGCATCTCACAAGCCCAACCTCCTCTACCTCAGTGATCTGAGAAAAGTATCCCGGCATCTCACAAGCCCAACCTCCTCTACCTCAGTGATCAGAGAAAAGTATCCCGGCATCTCACAAGCCCAGCCTCCTCTACCTCAGTGATCAGGAGAAAAGTATCCCGGCATCTCACCCAAGCCCAGCCCCTACCTCAGTGATCATAGAAAAGTATCCCGGCATCTCACAAGCCCAGCCTCTACCTCAGTGATCATAGAAAAGTATCCCGGCATCTCACAAGCCCAACCTCCTCTACCTCAGTGATCAGAGAAAAGTATCCCGGCATCTCACAAGCCCAGCCTCCTCTACCTCAGTGATCATAGAAAAGTATCCCGGCATCTCACAAGCCCAGCCTCCTCTACCTCAGTGATCATGAAAAGTATCCCGGCATCTCACAAGCCCAGCCTCCTCTACCTCAGTGATCAGAGAAAAGTATCCTGGCATCTCACAAGCCCAACCTCCTCTACCTCAGTGATCAGAGAAAAGTATCCCGGCATCTCACAAGCCCAGCCTCCTCTACCTCAGTGATCAGAGAAAAGTATCCCGGCATCTCACAAGCCCAGCCTCCTCTACCTCAGTGATCATAGAAAAGTATCCCGGCATCTCACAAGCCCAGCCTCCTCTACCTCAGTGATCATAGAAAAGTATCCCGGCATCTCACAAGCCCAACCTCCTCTACCTCAGTGATCAGAGAAAAGTATCCCGGCATCTCACAAGCCCAGCCTCCTCTACCTCAGTGATCAGAGAAAAGTATCCCGGCATCTCACAAGCCCAGCCTCCCTCACCTCCCAGTGATCATAGAAAAGTATCCCAGCATCTCACAAGCCCAGCCTCCTCCTCTCAGTGATCATAGAAAAGTATCCCAGTGTCTCACAAGCCCAGCCTCCTCTACCTCACTGATCCCAGTGTCTCACAAGCCCAGCCTCCTCTACCTCACTGATCCCAGTGTCTCACAAGCCCAGCCTCCTCTACCTCACTGATCCCAGTGTCTCACAAGCCCAGCCTCCTCTACCTCACTGATCAGAGAAAAGTATCCCGGCATCTCACAAGCCCAGCCTCCTCTACCTCAGTGATCAGAGAAAAGTATCCCGGCATCTCACAAGCCCAGCCTCCTCTACCTCAATGTACGTTAAAGAACTGAACAAAATATAACATATTTCTAATGTTGTTAAATATCAGCGATGAGGATGTGAAGCCGCTAAGACACTGCATTCTCAAGTTGTTGATGATGAACCTTTGAAGAAACTCTAAATATTATTTAGAATTTGAAGTCACTTCAAAGAGGCATTTTCAGGTTACTGCAGGAATATTAATATTCTTAATAAAACTGGCTCAGCAAAAGTTACGAAGCCGAGAACCAGTGCAAAACTTCCCTTCTAGAGGAATACAGCAGCATTTAAGGTTTGAAGCCAATCAGAAGAGGCATTCTCCAGTTATGACACAGAATTCAAGAATTTTATTATAACAAGATGCATCAGTTATTAAAAACTGGTGGAAACTGAGTAAATGACCGGCTCAGCAATAAAGCCGTACGAGAATATGAAATTTAAGGGCTCACTAAACTCATGAAAACTTCAGCTATAAAAACGTGAGTTTTTAAACTGTAGTTTTTTTTGAAATGATAAAAGACGTGATACAGTTTACGACTAAATCGGACAATTTCTCGTTAAAAAATATTACGTTACCTGACCACCGAGTGTGATTTCCTTCACAATGTATGTAAATCAGAAGCCGCTTAGTGCCTCGGAGCTCCGGGAACTTTTTTGACATGTAAATCAGACACAAATTTAAGAAAATGGTGAACTTTTGCAACCCAGTCCAACGTTTGTCAAAGAAAAAGGTGACTTTATTGTTTTTTTAAGTGTGTGTGTGTGTGAGAGAGAGATTGAGAGGGAGAGATTGAGAGAGAGAGAGAGAGAGAGAGAGAGAGAGAGAGAGAGAGAGAGAGAGAGAGAGAGAGAGAGAGAGAGAGAGAGAGAGAGAGAGAGAGAGACCTGCCGACACTATTCCAGAATCTGGCAGCAGTGCTTCGTCATCAAGTTCTGAGTCAGGAGTTTCTCCACCAGAGAACGGTGCAGTTAATGATCAGGGAACTATCACTTCACCTGATCACCTACTGCGCCAAAGTACAAACAGCAGGGACACATCTGTCAGAACTGGTAGAGGACGGGGCAGAGGACGGGGCAGAGGACGTGGAGGAGGAAGACATCTACAGTTGTCTCACCCTCCACTAACACAGTTCCAGCGGCAGAACCTGAGGACAAATCTGCAAAACACAGGAGGTGCAACAAATCCTAGTCCACCCTCCCAGGCATCTAGGCTGTGCTCTCGCTGTCACCGGAAGGGGCACACTGCCAACAACTGCCTGCGAGATACCAGGTGTAATTACTGCTACAAGAAGGAGGACCAGAGTCGGAAGAAAAAGGAACTTGACAGACAGGACCACCTGTTTAGAGACCTGTTCTCAGAACAAACCAGCAGGATCTCTGAATTGGTGAACACTCTCACACGTCACCCACTCAGCTACTCCTATCCCAGCCCAGCAGGTGGTATTGTGCCTTATACAAGACCACAGACCTACATCCCTGCAGCTGCCTCAGTACCCTGCCTCTTTCAAGGGCAGGCACCTTACATGCCCTACACACCCACCACCTCAAGCTGACCACATCATCATAAGGAGCCAGTCTATCAGCATCCTGTCAGCCAACATTAGAGGTTTCGTTACTAATGTTGGAGAGCTCACACACAGTTTTGTGAACACTCGACGTCCCGACATGACAGCTGTTGTTGAAACATTTTTGGATGACAGGACTCCAGAAAATTTTGCAAGAATTGCTAGCTACACCTCATGGATGAGAAGAGACAGGCAAGGGCAAGGAGGAGGTGTTGCTGTGTGCTTCTCTAAAAGTGTTCATGCCCAGCACATTGATGTTGCCACCCCTACACATCTTGAAATGATGTTCTTCAAGCTCTGTATAAACACTAGTACCTCTGTACTAGCATGTGCAATGTACAGACCTCAGTGGCAACATGCAGACCCATCAACTTCCTAATGGAAAATATTGACTCCCTTCTGCTACAACACAACTGTCAACATATCATAATTGTTGGTGACCTCAACCAATACCTTATACAGAGTGACTTTGATGACCTTCTTGCAGTGTTTGACATGAGAAACTTTGTTGATTTCCCTACTCACATCTCTGGCTCCTCCCTTGACCCAGTAGTGAGTGATCTGGCAGAAGGCATAGTCACTTGTCAACCCCTCGGCTATGTTGGATCGTCTGACCACAAGGCTGTTTTTACGACACTTAAGATCCCAACAGAACGAGGTGAGGAGTCCACACGCACAACCTGGCTATGGGAAAGAGGTAATTGGCCAACCATTCGCTCTGAGCTCGCCACCACCAATTGGAATGCTCTTCTCCAAGGGGATGTTGACAACCAAGTGAAAGCCTTCACTGGACACATCCTTAATCTACAACAAGAACACATTCCTCACCGGCAATATGTGACGAAGCCTACGGATCAGCCTTGGTTTGGCTTTCGTTGTAGAGAGGCTGCTACTGCTAAGTACAAAGCATGGCGAAGGTATAAGAGACATCCTACCACCTATAACAGGAACTTGCACAGGCAAGCCTGTAGACATATGGGTGACGTTCAAAAGTGGGCCATTGCTAAATGGGAGGTGGACACTAAAAGAAAGCTAGCATCAGGTAGGGTAGGCTCCAAAACCTGGTGGTCCATGGTCAAGGACAGACAAGGTTATCTGCCTGATGAACTCATTCCACCTCTAAATCGACAGGATGGGACCACCTCTACTAGTAGTCAAGAGAAGGCGGACCTCTTTGCTGAACACTTTGCTACCAAAATGCAAGTTCCTGATCCAGCGTGGGATCCTCCTTGGCTAGCTACAAGAACTGTGTCAAAACTGTCAGTGGTGACAATAAGGCAGGAGGAGGTGCATTTCCTTCTTAAATCGCTTGACCAAGAAAAGGCTGTGGGCCCAGACAAGTTGAGCCCAAGATTGCTGAGATGTGCAGACCAGCTAGCAGCACCTCTAACTCGCATCTTTCAGCACTGCCTAGTACAGTGTAAATGGCCCTCTCTATGGAAAGAGGCAAATGTAGTCCCTGTTCACAAAAAGTAGAGCAGAGCAGAAATCAGCAACTACAGACCAGTGTCACTCCTGTCAATCACTGGTAAGATCCTTGAGACAATAATCTCAAGACAAATGACAGAGTTTTTTGACTATCACTTACTACTTTGTGATCGTCAATATGGCTTCAGGAAAGGTTACTCTGCTGCTGATCTGTTGTTAAACCTCTCCACTAAGTGGCACCAGTCACTGGATGAATCCAAAGTCAGCTGTGTGGTAGCACTGGACATTACTGGCGTTTTCGACCGGGTGTGGTACCAGGGCCTCTTAGCAAAACTTCAAGCACTGGGAATTGCAGGCTCTACGCTATGTCTCCTCAGTGATTACCTTCATGGTAGATCTCTAAGTGTAGTTCTCAATGGAACGGAATCAGCAAGACATCCTATTGGGGCAAGTGTTCCACAAGGAAGCGTGTTGGGTCCATTGTTATGGAATGTCTACTTCAACGACCTTCTTCATCTCATCCCAGAATCACATGCATATGCAGACGACTGTACACTGACATTCACTTATCCAAGAGAAGAAATGCCAGCTGCTCTAAGCTACATCAATCACCAGCTGAGAGCTATATCAGCTTGGGGAAATAGATGGCAAGTAACATTTGCACCTGAGAAAACGCAAATGATGATCGTCTCTAGGCACCATGATCGTAATACTGGTGCAGTAGTAAGGATGAATGGGAGGGTGTTGGCACCTGGAGAAGAAGTTGATATCCTTGGGGTGAAATTTGACTCCAAACTAACCATGAAGAACCATGTTGTAAATCTTGCAAACAAGGCAGCCAGGAAGCTTACAGCACTTCGCCGTATCTCGCATCTGCTTGACAGTAGGGGTTGCAAGATTCTGTACGAGGCACAAGTACGCTCTCACCTTGAGTATGCTCCACTTTCTTGGTTTGCCTGTCCCCCCCCTCTCATCTGCGACTACTTGACACAGTAGAGAACAGAGCAAGACGTCTCATCTCTCGCCTGGACCCATCCTGGATAGATCTGTCATTTCAGCAGAGCCTTCAACATAGGAGGGATGTGGGTGGCCTTACTGTTATGTTCAAGGCCAATATTGTCAAAGTACCACACTTGGATCCACTTCGAGGACAGCGTGAAACAAGCTTTTATGCCACAAGACGGGCAGAAAGCAGCAACTTCACTCTGGCTGTACCCTTCTCCAGAACTTCACTCCATCTGAGATCCTATATACCCAGGATGACTTGAGTATGGAACACAATCGTACAGCATAATGGTGTCAACGAGATAAAGTCAGTTGATCAAATAAAAATGCTGGCCCACAGATGGCTCCAACTTCATCCTGTTCCCTACTTGTATGTCTCATAACAATAAAAATGCTTTCCAATGAGCTGATGTAGGTAACAGCTCTTAGCTTGCCAATAAAGTTAGGAATCCTTAACCTGTAAATAGCTTGTCAATAAAGCTAGGGATCCTTAACCTTGTTAAACCCTGTGTAAAAAAGAGAGAGAGAGAGAGAGAGAGAGAGAGAGAGAGAGAGAGAGAGAGAGAGAGAGAGAGAGAGAGAGAGAGAGAGAGAGAGAGAGAGAGAGAGAGAGAGAGTTGTTGCTTGTTGCATGTTGTTGCCTGTTGTTGCTTGTTGTTACTTGTTGTTGCTTGTTGTTGCCTGTTGTTGCTTGTTTTTGCTTGTTGTTGCTTGTTGTCACCTGTTGTTGCCTGTTGTTGCCTGTTGTTGCCTGTTGAAGCCTGATGTTGCTTGTTGTTGCTTGTTGTTGCCTGTTGTCATCTGTTGTTGCCTGTTGTAGCCTGTTATTGCTTGCTGTTGCTTGTTGTTGCCTGTTGTTGCCTGTTGTTGCTTGTTGTTGCCTGTTGTTGCTTGTTGTTGCCTGTTGTTGCCTGGTGTTGCTTGTTGTTTCCTGTTGTTGCCTGTTGTTGCTTGTTGTTGCTTGTTGTTGCCTGTTGTTGCCTGTTGTTGCCTGTTGTTGCCTGTTGTTGCTTGTTGTTGCCTGTTGTTGCTTGTTGTTGCATGTTGTTGCCTGTTGTTGCTTGTTGTTTCCTGTTGTTGCCTGTTGCTGCCTGTTGTTGCCTGTTGTTGCCTGTTGTTGCTTGTTGTTGCTTGTTGTTTTCTGTTGTTGCCTGTTGTTGCCTGTTGTTGCTTGTTGTTTCCTGTTGTTGCTTGTTGTTGCTTGTTGTCACCTGTTGTTGCCTGTTGTTGCCTGTTGTTGCTTGTTGTTGCTTGTTGTTTCCTGTTGTTGCCTGTTGTTGCATGTTGTTGCTTGTTGTTTCCTGTTGTTGCCTGTTGTTGCCTGTTGTTGCCTGTTGTTTCCTGTTGTTGCTTTTTGTTGCCTGTTGTTGCCTGTTGGTGCTTGGTGTTGCCTGTTTCTGTCTGTTGTTGCTTGTTGTTTCTTGTTGTTGCTTGTTGTTGCTTTTTGTTGCCTGTTGTTGCCTGTTGGTGCTTGGTGTTGCCTGTTTCTGTCTGTTGTTGCCTGTTGTTGCCTGTTGTTTACTGTTGTTGCTTGTTGTTGCTTTTTGTTGCTTGTTGTTGCCTGTTGTTGCTTGTTGTTGCTTTTTGTTGCTTCTTGATGCTTGTTGTTGTCTGTTGTTACCTCTTGTTGCCTGTTGTTGCTTGTTGTCTGTTTTTGCCTGTTGTTGCCGGTTGTAGTAACTTAAAGTGTTGTAGTAACTTAAAGTGTTGTAGTAACTTAAAGTGTTGTAGTAACTTAAAGTGTTGTAGTAACTTAAAGTGTTGTAGTAACTTAAAGTGTTGTAGTAACTTAAAGTGTTGTAGTAACTTAAAGTGCTGTAGTAACTTAAAGTGTTGTAGTAACTTAAAGTGTTGTAGTAACTTAAAGTGTTGTAGTAACTTAAAGTGTTGTAGTGACTTAAAGTGTTGTAGTAACTTAAAGTGTTGTAGTAACTTAAAGTGTTGTAGTAACTTAAAGTGTTGTAGTGACTTAAAGTTTTGTAGTAACTTAAAGTGTTGTAGTAACTTAAAGTGTTGTCGTAGCTTAAAGTGTTGTAGTAACTTAAAGTGTTGTAGTGACTTAAAGTGTTGTAGTAACTTAAAGTGTTGTAGTGACTTAAAGTGTTGTAGTAACTTAAAGTGTTGTAGTGACTTAAAGTGTTGTAGTAACTTAAAGTGTTGTAGTAGCTTAAAGTGTTGTAGTAACTTAAAGTGTTGTAGTGACTTAAAGTGTTGTAGTAACTTAAGGTGTTGTAGTGACTTAAAGTGTTGTAGTAACTTAAAGTGCTGTAGTGATTTAAAGTGTTGTAGTAACTTAAAGTGTTATAGTAACTTAAAGTGTTGTAGTAACTTAAAGTGTTGTAGTAACTTAAAGTGTTGTAGTAACTTAAAGTGTTGTAGTGATTTAAAGTGTTGTAGTAACTTAAAGTGTTATAGTAACTTAAAGTGTTGTAGTAACTTAAAGTGTTGTAGTAACTTAAAGTGTTGTAGTAACTTAAAGTGTTGTAGTAACTTAAAGTGTTGTAGTAACTTAAAGTGTTGTAGTAACTTAAAGTGTTGTAGTAACTTAAAGTGTTGTAGTAACTTAAAGTGTTGTAGTAACTTAAAGTGTTGTAGTAACTTAAAGTGTTGTAGTAACTTAAAGTGTTGTAGTAACTTAAAGTGTTGTAGTAACTTAAAGTGTTGTAGTGACTTAAAGTGTTGTAGTAACTTAAAGTGTTGTAGTAGCTTAAAGTGTTGTAGTAACTTAAAGTGTTGTAGTGACTTAAAGTGTTGTAGTAACTTAAAGTGTTCTAGTGACTTAAAGTGTTGTAGTAACTTAAAGTGTTGTAGTGATTTAAAGTGTTGTAGTAACTTAAAGTGTTATAGTAACTTAAAGTGTTGTAGTAACTTAAAGTGTTGTAGTAACTTAAAGTGTTGTAGTAACTTAAAGTGTTGTAGTGATTTAAAGTGTTGTAGTAACTTAAAGTGTTATAGTAACTTAAAGTGTTGTAGTAACTTAAAGTGTTGTAGTAACTTAAAGTGTTGTAGTAACTTAAAGTGTTGTAGTAACTTAAAGTGTTGTAGTAACTTAAAGTGTTGTAGTAACTTAAAATGTTGTAGTAACTTAAAGTGTTGTAGTGATTTAAAGTGTTGTAGTAACTTAAAGTGTTGTAGTAACTTAAAGTGTTGTAGTAACTTAAAGTGTTGTAGTAACTTAAAGTGTTATAGTAACTTAAAGTGTTGTAGTAACTTAAAGTGTTGTAGTAACTTAAAGTGTTGTAGTAACTTAAAGTGTTGTAGTAACTTAAAGTGTTGTAGTAACTTAAAGTGTTGTAGTAACTTAAAGTGTTGTAGTAACTTAAAGTGTTGTAGTAACTTAAAGTGTTGTAGTACCTTAAAGTGTTGTAGTAACTTAAAGTGTTGTAGTAACTTAAAGTGTTGTAGTAACTTAAAGTGTTGTAGTAACTTAAAGTGTTGTAGTAACTTAAAGTGTTGTAGTAACTTAAAGTGTTGTAGTAATTTAAAGTGTTGTAGTAACTTAAAGTGCTGTAGTAACTTAAAGTGTTGTAGTAATTTAAAGTGTTGTAGTAACTTAAAGTGCTGTAGTAACTTAAAGTGTTGTAGTAACTTAAAGTGTTGTAGTAACTTAAAGTGTTGTAGTAACTTAAAGTGTTGTAGTAACTTAAAGTGTTGTAGTAACTTAAAGTGTTGTAGTAACTTAAAGTGCTGTAGTAACTTAAAGTGCTGTAGTAACTTAAAGTGTTGTAGTAATTTAAAGTGTTGTAGTAACTTAAAGTGCTGTAGTAACTTAAAGTGTTGTAGTAACTTAAAGTGTTGTAGTAACTTAAAGTGTTGTAGTAACTTAAAGTGCTGTAGTAACTTAAAGTGTTGTAGTAATTTAAAGTGTTGTAGTAACTTAAAGTGCTGTAGTAACTTAAAGTGTTGTAGTAACTTAAAGTGTTGTAGTAACTTAAAGTGTTGTAGTAACTTAAAGTGTTGTAGTAACTTAAAGTGTTGTAGTAACTTAAAGTGTTGTAGTAACTTAAAGTGTTGTAGTAACTTAAAGTGTTGTAGTAACTTAATAAAGTATTGAAACTTAAATAAAGTTCAACAGTGAAAAATGTCCAGGAATATTTTATATAAACTTGACATAAAGTGAGAAAAAATTAGGAAGCAGGATAATAAGAGAATATATAAGAAAGTTGGATAAGGGAGTGAAATAGAACCAATAAAGATGGGAGAAAGGCAGGAAAAAATGGTGATAATATATGATAAGTTTCACAGGATAATGAGGTCAAGATTTTCAAAGGTCGAAACGATATTTAAGTCTTGGAAACAAGGTCGTCCGTGTTAGCTTCAAGGTCGTCCGTGTTAGCTTCAGTAAGTGTCAAGGGCCCAATACTGTTCAACTGCCTCCCAGCATACATAAAAGGGATTACCAATAGACCCCTGTTAGTTCAAGGTTGTCAGTGTCATCTTCAAGGTTGTCCGTGTTAGCCTCAAGGTCGTCCGTGTTAGCTTCAAGGTCGTTCGTGTTAGCTTCAACGTAGTCAGTATTAGTTTCAAGGTCTGTAGTGTTTGCTTCAAGGTCGTCAGTGTTAGCTTCAAGGTCGTCAGTGTTAGCGTCAAGGTCGTCAGTTTTAGCTTCAAGGCCGTCCGTGTTAGCTTCAAGGTCGTCAGTGTTAGCTTCAAGATCATCAGTGTTAGCGTCAAGGTCGTCACTGTTAGCGTCAAGGTCGTCTCTGTTATATTCAAGGTCGTCAGTGTTAGCTTCAAGGCCGTTCGTGCTAGCTTCAAGGTTGTACGTGTTCGCTTCAACGTCGTCAGTATTAGCTTCAAGGTCGGTAGTGTTAGCTTCAAGGTCGTCAGTTTTAGCTTCAAAGTTGTCCCTGTTAGCTTCAAGGTCGTCAGTGTTAGCGTCAAGGTCGTCAGGTTTAGCTTCAAAGTTGTCCCTGTTAGCTTCAAGGTCGTCAGTGTTAGCGTCAAGGTTGTCTCTGTTAGATTCAAAGTCGTCTCTGTTAGCTTCAAGGTCGTCACTGTTAGCTTCAAGGTCGTCCGTGTTAGCTTCAAGGTCGTCCGTGTTAGCTTCAAGGTCGTCCGTGTTAGCTTCAAGGTCGTCACTGTTAGCTTCAAGGTCGTCACTGTTAGCTTCAAGGTCGTCTCTATTAGGTTCAAGGTCGTCACTGTTAGATTCAAGGTCGTCTCTGTTAGATTCAAAGTCGTCTCTGTTAGATTCAAGGTCGTGTCTGTTAGATTCAAGGTCGTCTCTGTTAGATTCAAGGCCGTCTCTGTTAGATTCAAGGTCGTCTCTGTTAGATTCAAGGTCGTCTCTGTTAGATTCAAGGTCGTCAACTGTGTGTGAGTGACAGGTGTTAACAGTTTACCTGTGTGTATGTGACAGGTATTGACAGTTAACCTGTGTGTGTTAGAATGACAGGTATTGACAGTTCACTTGTGTACATGCGAGCGACAGATGTTGATAGTTCACCTGTGAGTGTGAGTGACAGGTGTGAGTGTTGCTGACACAAGTACAACACTGTGTTGTTATACCAGTTTACACTTTTAACTACTGAGCCGCAAGCAATTGAAATACAAAACCAATTTAAGAAAGTGAAGCTTATGTGAGTGAAGAGAGAGAGAGAGAGAGAGAGAGAGAGAGAGAGAGAGAGAGAGAGAGAGAGAGAGAGAGAGAGAGAGAGAGATGAAAATTGACAGGTTTCTCATAAACATCATTAATAATATCATATAAAATAATAATAATAATAATAATAATAATAATAATAATAATAATAATAATAATAATAATAATAATAATAATAATAATAATGGTAATAATAATAATAATAATAATAATAATAATAATAATAATAATAATAATAATAATAATAATAATAATAATAATAATAATAATAATAATAAGAGACAGTGCACGAGATGTTATCAAGAATTTTTTTTTTTAATTTTTTTTAGATTGAGATTAATAAGTTGAGAAAGCGTCGGGAACCAATGGATTTGTTAGTCAAAAATAAGAGAGGAGAGTTATTAAATGGAGAGTTAGAGGTATTGGGAAGATGGAGGGAATATTTTGAGGAATTGTCAAATGTTGACGAGGATAGGGAAGCTGTGATTTCGTGTATTGGGCAGGGAGGAATAACATATTGAAGGAGTGAGGAAGAGCCAGTTGTGAGTGTGGGGGAGGTGCATGAGGCAGTGAGTAGAATGAAAGGGGGTAAAGCAGCTGGGATTAGTGGGATAAAAACAGAAATATTAAAAGCAGGTGGGGATGATATAGTTTTGGAATGGTTAGTTCTTTTTATTTAATAAATGTATGGAAGAGGGTAAGGTACCTAGGGATTGACAGAGAGCAAGCATAGTTCCTTTGTATAAAGGCAAAGGGAACAAAAGAGAGTGCAAAAATTATAGGGGAATAAGCCAGTTGAGTATACCTGGTAAAGCGTATGGTAGAGTTATTATTGAAAGAATTAAGAGTAAGACGAAGAGCAGGATAAGATATGAACAAGGAGGCTTTAGGAAGGGTAGGGGGTGTGCAGACCAAGTGTTTACAGTGAAACATTGGTGAACAGTATTTAGATAAAGGTAAAAAGGTTTTTACACCATTTATGAACTTTGAAATGTCGTTTGATAGGGTGGGTAGGCAAGGGGGCAATGTGGCAGATGTTGCAAATGTATGGAATGGGAAGTAGGTTACTGTTGGAGTGTGAGGAAGGTAACACTTATGAAGAGAGTCAGAGAAACCGGAAGGCCGGACTTGAGTCCTGGAGGTACGAAGTACAGTGTCTGCACTCTGAAGGACGGGTGTTAATGTTGCAGTTTTATAACAGTAGTGTAAGAGCGCCTCTGGCAAGACAGTGATGGAGTGAATGATGATGATTTTTTTTCTTTTTCGGGCCACCCTGCCTTGGTGGGAGACGACCGATGTGTTAATAAAATAGATAAATAAATATAATGCATAATAATAATAATAATTAATAATAATAATAATGATAATTAATAATAATAATAATTAATAATAATAATAGTAATAACAATAATAATAATAATAATAATAATAATAATAATAATAATAATAATAATAATAATAATAATAATAATAATAATAATTAATAATAATAATTAATAATGATAATAATTAATAATAATAATAATAATAATAATAATCAATAATAATAATAATAATAATAATAATAATAATAATAATAATTAATAATAATTAATAATAATAATAATAATAATAACAATAATGAGCGTGTTAGATAGGAGTGAATGGAGACGAATGATACTTGGGACCTGACGATCTGTTGGAGTGTGAGCAGGGTAATATTTAGTGAAGGGATTCAGGGAAACCGGTTATTTTCATATAGTTGGACTTGAGTCCTGGAAATGGGAAGTACAATGCCTGCACTTTAAAGGAGGGGTTTGGGATATTGGCAGTTTGGAGGGATATGTTGTGTATCTTTATATGTGTATGCTTCTAGACTGTTGTATTCTGAGCACCTCTGCAAAAACAGTGATAATGTGTGAGTGTGGTGAAAGTGTTGAATGATGATGAAAGTATTTTCTTTTTTGGGAATTTTCTTTCTTTTTTGGGTCACCCTGCCTCGGTGGGATACGGCCGACTTGTTGAAAAAAAATAATAATAATTAATAATAATAATAATAATAATAATAATAATAATAATAATAATAATAATAATAATAATAATAATAATAATAATAATAATAATAATAATAATAATAATAATGTTAAGACATCAGTGTTCATACTTTGTAAGTTTGTTTCTGGTGTTCTTTAAGAGTTATTAAGACTCTTGAAAAAACTCTCATTAAACTTCAGACGGAACTTTTTCCCCGAGACAATAAAGTTTAAATCTAGATCAACACTTGAATAACTTAAAAAAAGACATATATGACTTCCCCCCCCCAAAAAAAAAAAAAAAAAAAAACTTTTATTTCTTCTCACTAATTACGAAAAAAACATGTTAACAGAAAGAGAGAGAGAGAGAGAGAGAGAGAGAGAGAGAGAGAGAGAGAGAGAGAGAGAGAGACAGAGACAGAGACAGAGACGGAGACGGAGACAGAGACAGAGACAGAGACAGAGACAGAGACAGAGACAGAGACAGAGACAGAGACAGAGACAGAGACAGAGACAGAGACAGAGACAGATGTATTGAGAAATAGTGAAAATGATTTAAAAAGATAATGGAGTGTTAACTCTCAAGTGTTAACACTTGAGACTTAACACTTCATTACTTTTAATACACTTGAGAAGTGTCATGGGCTAACTCTCACGTGTTAACTCTCAAGTGTTAACTCTCAAGTGTTAACTCACTCTCAAGTCTTAACTCTCAAGTGTTAACTCTCAAGGGTTAACTCTCAAGTGTTAATTCTCAAGGGTTAACTGTCAAGGGTTAACTTTCAAGTGTTAACTCTCAAGGGACAACTCTCAAGTGTTAACTCTCAACTGCACTATCTTGTTCGTCACCTGTATTTATGAGATACTGAAGAAGTTAGCTCAAATACACTCTCTCTCTCACACTCTCACTTTCTCTGACTCTTTGTCTCACTCTCTCACTCTCTATCTCTATCTCCCAGTCTGTCTCTTTCTCACTCTCACTCTCGGTGTCTGTCTGTCTCACTCTCTATCTGTCTGTCTCTCTCTCCCACTCTCTGTCTGTCTCTCTCTCCCACTCTCTGTCTGTCTGTCTGTCTGTCTCTTTCACTCTCACTCTCACTCTCTCTCACTCTGTTTCTCTCTTTTTTTTACACAGTGTTTGACAAGGTTAAGGATCCCTAGCTTTATTGACAAGCTGTTTACAGGTTAAGGATTCCTAACTTTATTGGCAAGCTAAGAGCTGTTACCTACATCAGCTCATTTGAAAACATTTTTATTGTTATGAGACATACAAGTAGGGAACAGGATGAAGTTGGAGCCATCTGTGGGCCAGCATTTTCATTTGATCAACTGACTTTATCTCGTTGACATCATAATGGGTGAGTAGGGGATTGGGGGAGAGGAGGTCTAGGTGACCCTGATTGTCTACACACACACACACACACACACACACACACACACACACACACACACATAAAGCTCACAGAGCAAGGAGTGACACAGTAGTGACCAGTGAAGAGGTGGGGCCAGGAACTATGAATCGACCCCTGCAACCACAATTAGGTGAGTACATACACACACACAACACCAGTGATTGGATAATCATTGCATAGATCGTCAGCTGCCAAGGTGTCAAGGCTTGGTGTCAAGGTGCCAAAACCTGGTGCCAAGGCTTGGTGTCAAGGCCTGGTGTCAAGACCTGGTGTCAAAGTGTCAAGGATTGGTGTCAAGGCCTGGTGTCAAAGTGTCAAGGCTTGGTGCCAAGACCTGGTGTCAAAGTGTCAAGGCTTGGTGTCAAGGCCTGGTGTCAAGACCTGGTGTCAAAGTGTCAAGGCCTGGTGTCAAGACCTGGTGTCAAAGCTTACCACTCTGGGAGACAGGAGAAGCAGAGATACAAGAGACAGTCAGGAGAGACAGTCAGGAGAAAGAGCCAGAAGAGACAGGAGAGTCAGGTGAGACAGGAAAAAACAGTCAGGTGAGACAGTCAGGAAAGACAGATAGGTGAGACAGTCAGGTGAGACAGATATGAGAGACAGGTGAGACAGATAGGAGAGATAATCAGGTGAGACAGTCAAGTGAGACAATCAGGTGAGACATTCAAGTGAGACAATCAGGTGAGACAGTCAGGTGAGACAGTCAGGTGAGAGTCAGATGAGACAGTCAGGTGAGACAGGTGAGACAGTCAGGTGAGACAATCAGGTGAGACAGTCAGGTGAGACAGTCAGGTGAGACAGTCAGGTGAGACAGTCAGGTGAGACAGTCAGGTGAGAGTCAGGTGAGACAGTCAGGTGAGACAGGTGAGACAGTCAGGTGAGACAGTCAGGTGAGACAGTCTGGTGAGACAGGTGAGACAGTCAGGTGAGACAGTCAGGTGAGACAGTCAGGTGAGACAGTCAGGTGAGACAGTCAGGTGAGACAGGTGAGACAGTCAGGTGAGACAGTCAGGTGAGACAGTCAGGTGAGACAGGAGAAACAAAAACACAACTCAGTAATTTATCTAAAACCAATTACCGAACCTTTGACTGACGTCTCTAACTTCCCTCCCCCTTACCCACCTCCCTTCCCCCACACCCCCTCCCCCTCCCCCACCTCCTCTCACCCCCTCCCCACCTCCCCTCACCCTCCCCACCTCCCCTCCCTCCTCCCTCACCACCCCTTCCCCCCTCCCCCACCTCCCCTCCCTCCCCCCCACTCCCCCTCCCCCTCCCCCACCTCCCCTCACCCCCACCCCCCCCAACACAAATTGACAACTTACACCGAGAACTGAACCATTCACAATTGAAAAAAAAAGGTTTAAAATGGTTTTTTCCCCTCTTCCAAATTATTACTCCAACTCCCCCCTCCCTCTACCCCTCCACCTCCCCCTCCCTCCCCGTCTTCACTATTCGCCCCCCCCAAAAAAAATTAGAGAGAAAAAAGCCCTCAAAAATTCGTCTCTCAAAAATGTTATATTAAAATTATTTCATCCACAGTGTTGAGACTTTTACACATACTATATATATATTATATTGGGGCAAGTGTTCCACAAGGAAGTGTGCTGGGTCCATTGTTATGGAATGTCTACTTCAACGACCTTCTTCATCTCATCCCAGAATCACATGCATATGCAGACGACTGTACACTGACATTAACTTATCCAAGAGAAGAAATGCCAGCTGCTCTAAGCTACATCAATCACCAGCTGAGAGCTATATCAGCTTGGGGAAATAGATGGCAAGTAACATTTGCACCTGAGAAAACGCAAATGATGATCGTCTCTAGGCACCATGATGGTAATGCTGGTGCAGTAGTAAGGATGAATGGGAGGGTGTTGGCACCTGGAGAAGAAGTTGATATCCTTGGGGTGAAATTTGACTCCAAACTAACCATGAAGAACCATGTTGTAAATCTTGCAAACAAGGCAGCCAGGAAGCTTACAGCACTTCGCCATATCTCGCATCTGCTTGACAGTAGGGGTTGCAAGATCCTGTACGAGGCACAAGTACGCTCACACCTTGAGTATGCTCCACTTTCTTGATTTACCTACCCCCCCCCTCTCTCATCTGCGACTACTTGACAGAGTAGAGAACAGAGCAAGACGTCTCATCTCTCGCCTGGACCCATCCTGGATAGATCTGTCATTTCAGCAGAGCCTTCAACATAGGAGGGATGTGGGTGGCCTTACTGTTATGTACAAGGCCAATATTGTCAAAGTACCGCACTTGGATCCACTTCGAGGACAGCGTGAAACAAGCTTTTATGCCACAAGACGGGCAGAAAGCAGCAACTTCACTCTGGCTGTACCCTTCTCCAGAACATCACTCCATCTGAGATCATACATACCCAGGATGACTCGAGTATGGAACACATTCGTACAGCATAATGATGTCAACGAGATAAAGTCAGTTGATCACATGAAAATGCTGGCCCACAGATGGCTCCAACTTCATCCTGTTCCCTACTTGTATGTCTCATAACAATAAAAATGCTTTCAAATGAGCTGATGTAGGTAACAGCTCTTAGCTTGCCAATAAAGTTAGGAATCCTTATCCTGTAAATAGCTTATCAATAAAGCTAGGGATCCTTAACCTTGTCAAACCCTGTGTAAGAAAAAAAAATAAAAAAATGTGGTGCCGAATATGTAAAACTTGCGATTTTTGCCTTAAATATCGACGCTCTTCTTGCCGAATAAGTGAAGCGAAAATTTGTGTATGCAATAATTTCGCAAAAAAATCATTCTGATCCTAACGAAAAAAAAAATATATATATTTCGTTGTGTTTGTTTATTATTAAATTATTGTAGAATTATCTAAAATATATTTAGTTTGATTAGGGTAAATTAAATTACTCTTGTTATAATAAGGTCAGGTAAGTTTTCTAAGGTTCTTTTGGTACAAAATTATTAAATTTTACATTAGCATTAATGAAAATTTTTAGAAAGGACTTAATTTAATAAAATTTAATAAATATAATTTAATAAAATGTCACATTAGTTGTACTTGTGTTCTTTTACTTTACAATGTTGTTGATCACGATAAAGAATCTGACGTGTAGAGCAAGTTTATAAGTTAGTAATACATATATTCTCTCTCTCTCTCTCTCTCTCTCTCTCTCTCTCTCTCTTCAGAATAACTGTGTAAACTTGTTATACTGCACAGTTATTATTATTATGGGTCACATATCTCGCTCATCTCATGGAGAAGTGCCAGCGCCACTGTGAAAAGTCTCAAGTTCCGTTGTCAGTTCGTTATGTACTTATAAACTATCTTGTCTGCCAATGAACACGCAAGAATTTACCTCCGACGTCGTCACTGTTCTAACGCACTTCATTTATCTGGCCTCCTCGCTGAAAGCCCCGCCGTTGGCAGACTTACCCTTCGACTTTTTTTCAGAGACTATTACACAGACCATGATTATATCTTCCATGTAGCGCTCCCCACTAACTTTACTGACTCTTTACCATCCACTGCCCCGCTGTTATCCGTAACCTGTTGCTCATCCATCTCCCTTTTGCCACCTGATGCCCTCGCTTCCTTCCTGCCCTGCAGCGCTGTATAGTCCTTGTGGCTTAGCGCTTCTTTTTGATTATAATAATAATAATGTCCCTGGAGTACTCTTAACTCTCGCTGGTCTTAATCTTAACATATTTCATCTTTAGCACATCCTGCCTAGCAGCACTCTATGACCCTTGTAGGTTTACCACTTAGTTCTGAATGTAATAATAATAATAATTATTATTAGGGTGTGTAAGTTTTAATGTTTTTAAGAACTAAAGAGGAGGCAGATGTTTAAAACCGTGAACGAAGAATATTTACAAAATATATATCATAAGAAGTGTGAAAAAGATTAATTAAAGGTGGAAAGGTCACTTACACATGGTGTATGTACATGATTAATGACTGGTAGCAAAGTCACTTACACATGGTGTATCCTAGAAGCCAGAGGTCAGGCAAGGAGTGGAGTTCCACTAGCACCGGCGGGAGGCAGATGAGAAGAACCAGAAGATCAGCCACGCTCAGGTTCATGAGGAAGTAATTAGTGGAATTCCTCATATCTCTGTCCTTGAGGATAACCACAGGCACCAGGATGTTTCCCACCACGCCCACCACGAACACCAGGCAGCAGAACCCCGTAGACACCACCCGGATATACTCGGGAAACACCGGTACCTCCCCTCCCACCGTGGCATTAGCGAAGTGACTGTCTCCGCTACCGAAGTCGCTGCTGTTGGTGTAGAAGATATCGGTTAAATTGGCCGCTCTGGTCGCCGCCATGACCGTTGCCGGGTAAGACGAAGACAACGAAGGAGGCGGAGACTTCGGAAACGCGTAACCGAAGGGATTCTGCGAAGTGGCCTCCATAAGAGGGAGGACGGTGTCCTCCACAGTAGCTTCAATCAGGGGGAGGAGGAGGCCTTCTCCAGGAGTCATTGCTGACTCCTCTGGACTGTGGTAGTCTTCCTGCTCAGTCATAGCCATAGTCTCCCCCACCAGCTCACTCTTGCTCTGGGAGCCTTTGACTTGCCACAGTTACCAGGTCCTCAACCAAGCTAACTGCACAGGAGTCATTGTTAAGTCATTTCTGCCATTGTAATCACAGTATCTGCCTTCACATAGAGCCCATCACTTGCCCTTCACGTTGAGTCCATCACTTACTCTTCACACTGAGTCCATTACTTTACCTTCAAACTGAGTCCATCTATAATTTTAAATCTGTTTTAATAACTTAAAAAAGGAGAAAAATACTTTACAGAAAGTACGGCTATTATAACAAAACATTAATGCATGTAGGAGACACTAGCTCACCTCTTCCCTAAAATCTACAAAGTCTCTACGCAATTTACAAGAATTCAAGGTCAGCAGGGGACATGTGCATTAGAAAGTGCGTCCATGTACAAGTTGTTGTGTAGCTGTCAGGATGACTCAGGAACTGTTTGAGGTGTTACGGGTGACTGTAGCATACTACAGTGTTCTTCAGGATGATCCAGGAGCTGTCTGAGGTCTCTACAAGTGACTGTAGGATGCTAGAGTGTACCTCAGGATGATCCAGGAGCTGTCTGAGGTCTCTACAAGTGACTGTAGGATGCTAGAGTGTACCTCAGGATGATCCAGGAACTGTCTGAGGTCTCTACAAGTGACTGTAGGATGCTAGAGTGTACCTCAGGATGATCCAGGAGCTGTCTGAGGTCTCTACAAGTGACTGTAGGATGCTAGAATGTACCTCAGGATGATCCAGGAACTGTCTGAGGTCTCTACAAGTGACTGTAGGATGCTAGAGTGTACCTCAGGATGATCCAGGAACTGTCTGAGGTCTCTGCAGGTGACACTAAGTTGCTGTAGACAGCATTCCCTCTATCCCTGCGTCACTACTGCTGCTCTTTCTGAAAACAAAGAGGAAAAAGACACTTGAATCATCAAAGCAAGATTTTTCCAGTTTATTCTCATATA